>NW_027468689.1:27548792-27756292 GCF_046254945.1 Alosa pseudoharengus | reverse complement strand
ATAACATAACATATTATTTCATTTAATTTCTTTGGACTCTTGAGGAGTTATGAAAATAGATTTCTATATAAAGATGTTAGTGTGGATAAAGAGATTAAGATGGTGTGATTATTTCTCATATTTTAGATTATTACTGTCAGCCAATGTGTGTGTGTGTGTGTGTGTGTGTGTGTGTGTGTGTGTGTGTGTGTGTGTGTGTGTGTGTGTGTGTGTGAGTGTGTGTGTGTGTGTGTGTTTCTGTACAGTATGAATGCTCCTAGTGGTTTCCGTGTTTGAGAGTGTGTGTAACACCTCTTAATTTAGCAGCGGTGTGTGGAGGGACCAGTGGGGTGTGTTTGAGTAATGGAACTGACAGACACAGAGAAAAATGCCAGTCAATCACTCAGGCAGCATCCTCTGGGTGTGTGTGCATGATGGAGAGAAACACACACGCAAGGGGGGGGGGGATGAGCAGTCTATAAGGCAGACGTGTGAGGATGACAGAGAGAGAGAGAGAGAGTGAGAGAGAAGGAAAGAGTATGAATGTTCCCAGAAGACAATCACTATATGTTCTCCTTTAGCGTGCTACCAAACTCAGGAATGCTCATACACAGTGGAACATAATAGTGTTTTCATTTTACATTTTATTGTTCCCCTTTAATCTGACCTGTTCCTCTGTGGCATCACAAATAACCTGGAAACCAAGACATGTCCATACACAAATTGACTTATTCATGCAGGGACCCTTTGGCATACAGGTATGGAGAAAATAGTACTAGTGATAGTGACTAGTGATCATATTCCCACTGAACCATTAAACAATTTGGAAAAAAAATCTATAAGACATTTAATTGCAGTTATAAAAAGTATTAGCTTAATTTTCCCATGTGGTTTTAGTCCTCACCTCTGTTAACTTTTCTGTGTGGAACCACCTACGGATTTGTTGACTGTTGACTGATGAATCATCGCTAATGACCATTACGAGGCGTGTTCATCTATCTGCTGCAGAGGTGCTGCCTGGCAGGTATAAATGGCATATCTGGGCCTCATTCTCTGTTCGGTGGCCTGTTTGTCTAAGCTTGGCAGTGCCCGCTCTGCTGTGCTGCTTAGTTTGGGTAAATGAGGGTGTTTTTAAATGTGTGTGTGTCAGTGTGGATGTGTGAGGTTGAGTTCTGTATGAGTGATGCCGAGCTGTCAGCCATCAGTCTGCTTACCGCCACCGCCAGCCAACCAGTCAGCCAAGCACAAATCCATCAATCAGTCCACACATACACAGGATAACACACACACATACACACACACACAAACAAATATACACACACAAACGCACGCACCTCACACACACACACACACACACACACATAAACGTGCACTTGTCAGCACACACACACACACACACACACACACTCACACAAACATGCACTTGTCAGCACTCACACACGTACCAGCCTACACCCACACCCAAAATGGATCGGCAAGGTCATAAGAGTAAGCATTTCACACTCTTTTGTATACATGTCACACATACAATACCCTTGCACTTAAAGCAGAGTAGATCAATCAATATGTAATCAGTTGACATGACCTTATCATTGCAGGCAAAGTTTGCCCTGAATACATTTCTCTCTCTTTCTCTCTCTCTCTCTCTCTCTCTCTCTCTCTCTCTCTCTCTCTCTCTCTGTCTCTCTCACTCAGTCTGGCTTTCTCTCATTATGTTGTTCTCCAGCGGTTATGTCAGTGTCCTGTTTTGTTTTAAAGGACATAGTGGACACGCACAAATGTGCAAGACAGAATCATGAACGAGGTCAGACAAAGGCCAGGGTCAACAGACAAGGTGAACACAAACACACATAAAACACACACACACACATGCAACAACAACATAATCTTCACTGTTGTATTACATTATTTCTAAATTGTTTACTGTACATTTAATATTGTGTAATATATTCTGGCTTGAGTGTCTGACAGAAAAACAGTTCCATGATTTTTTTGCCTAATTGTTATACCATTCACAGGTTTGCAGGTTTGGTAAAAATCTCTGTTGAGGATCCTGAACAATTCTATCACTAGCAGTGTAGCTAAAGTATTTGAAAAGATTATATTTAAGCAACTATTTAAATACATTAATTCATTTTCTATCACTAAACCAATCTGGATTTAGAGCTAATTATTCCGCATCCACTGTCTTATTCTCTAATAACATGTCTATTGGTGCAATATTCATTGATCTTACCAAGACGTTTGACTTGGTCGATAATTATATGGGTAAGGCTATTTTTACCCCTGGTACAAATATCAATGTATGCTATTCGTACCCCGGTGCACACAGCAATGTGTTCTATTATTACCCCGTCTGGTACAAATATCAGTTTATGCTATTTGCACCCCTGTGCATTTATTCTGGCATATTGATCACACAATGTAAAAATATAAAAAAAAACAAGCAACATGTTTTTTGTTGTTATGTAACAGGGTGTGAATAGCTCAGCTGTGTAATAGACACTCTGAATAAGGTATGCTGTTTGCATCAATGTATAGTTAGAAGTGGATGCTATTCGTACCCTGGTGTATATAGTACTGTATGCTATTTACACCCTGGTGCATGAACTAGCTAATTGTTGCAATCAAAACTTCCGTTTGAGAACCGATTTCTTGTTCAAATGGCGCGCCTTCTCTCCAGAGACGTTGGTACACATGCACACTCACTCTACCAAAATGCATCACACAGGAATCAAACCCCAGTCTCCCACATGCTAACCCATGTCTGTGACCACTGCACTATCTTCTTCCACAAGTACATTGTGTTTGCAGGTAAACTTATAGTTTATAGGCCTGAACGTCATATTCACAAAAATTCTGTTAACTAACAAACTGACGGTTGTATGTGTTCACTGAACCATGATTATGAAAATAAAACACAACTTTTCAATCTAACACTTAATCTGAATAGATATTAGTGCCGAAACCTTTCAGAATTCCTCACTTTCTGCTGACGAAAAAACGAATGTCCGCCATGAATTTTGTGTACGTGAGCAATGTCTTTTTGTTGTTATGTCACAGGGTGTGAATAGCTCAGCTGTGTGGCCAAGGCTATTCGTACCAGGGGTGTAAATAGACACTCCGTAATTATATTCTCTTTGATAAACTGTATGCATTGGTCTTTCAAAACACTATGTACGTACATCTGGCCCTCTGTTTAATTTGGTTTAATTTGTATCTCCATTATAGATGTCAGAGCGATGTCTTTTGATGGTGTTCTCTCCCAGTCTATGGTTATGGAAAAGGGTATGCCTCAAGGTTCACCCTTAGGGCCTCTATTATTTTCTATTTTTATAAACAATCTCCCACAATTATGCTCAGACTGTCAAATTCATATATATGCAGATGATACTGTTATTTATACATCTAAACGTGATATTAATCAGATTCAGTCTTCACTACAACTAGATTTTAATGTCATTCAAAAGTGGTTTTCATCTAATCAACTTCTATTGAACATAAGAAAGACTCACAGTATGCTCTTTGCTAGATATGCTCTCTCTAATCAAGGTAATATTCTTTCAGTAAAATTCTCAGATGATACGCCTCTTGAGAAAGTTGAGGAATTTAAATACCTAGGCCTTTTGCTTGACTCCCAACTATTTCAAGTCTCACATTAATTCTGTTGTGAAAAAGATAAATTGTAAACTAAGAATAATGTACTGTTCAATTAACTGTTTCACCCAAGAGATCAGGTTAAGAATAGTTTCCCAGTTATTATTTCCCATCCTTGACTATTCTGATGTTGTCTATCAGAACACATCAGAATCAAATCTTAAAACCTTTGAATGTCATTTATAATAGTCTCTGTGGATTTGTGTTGAGGTGTCCATTTACAACTCATCACTGTGACAGCATCGATAACGAGATGCTGCATCTCTCTCTCTCACACACACACACACACACTCAGCAGTGCAAATGGTAGAGCTTATTTTCCAGGGTTAGTAGTAATATGTAAATCACCTATCAATCATACACTGAACACCACTGAGTGCATGGAGAATAGTGCACAATATACTGTAGAGCAGGGGTCTCAAACTCCCGGCCCGCGGGCCAAATCCGGTCCGCGTCCGGCCCAATTCCGGCCCGCGACCTATGTCAAAATAATAATGTAATCCGGCCCTTGAGGGTATTTTTAATTGCGACAAACAACGATACTGATTAAAATAGATGATAGATCCAAGTAGCCTACGATGACGAATCTCATTTGTACTCCATTATTTGCTAGACATCCAGAGCTTGATTCAAACCAAAATCGCTGCACAACGTTTTCAGGAAATACTTGTATTAGCCTACACGTGAGAAACACGAAGACATGCATTTGTAGGCCTAATGATGCGGAAGCGATGCAATAGTTTTGCACAAATTGAAGCAGACATAGCAGGCCTACACCAACTGTTCACGTGTGATGAAGTCTTTGGTAGGCTATGTTATTCACCTATTCTGATTCTGAAGGAGAATATCCTGTTGGAGATTATAATCGATCGTCTATTGACAGTGGTATGACGGTACCGATCCACTTGCACGACACTTCATTTTGTCGTGTCGCATTCCACTCTAGTCCTATGGGTGATGTCAAGCGACTTTAACGCGCCCGCAAAGCATTCCGGGAAGGCAGCGCTGCATTTGAAAATATGTCGCGCGTCAAAAAGCTGGGCGAAGCCCATCTCTATGCAAATGAATCCGTTGAACGCGAGGCGACTCTCCAATGAAAGGACGAGGTTGTAGGTCCTTTGTTTTACCACAACGGTGCCTGTGAAACTTTGGTTCCGCTTACAAGACAAATAATGTTTTAACGATCTCTTCCACGACCACCTAGTAGTCCATAAAACAAACGAAACTAGGATTTGGATGAATATATTGACTGTTGGTGTTTCTGGTGAGGATTTGAGATTGCATTGAGTAGTTTAAATAAAACAAGATTTCCAAATGGCTTGCATAGTTTGTTTAGGCTATTAATGTGTTGTATACTGTTAAGTACATGCCTAAAATTGTGGTCCATTTGTGGAAAAACACTTAAGATACGTTAAAACGAACAGAGTATGAGCTGGTAACTGACATTTTAAACAAAACGCCCACACACGACTGAACGTGGGGAGGCAGCGCGACATCTATGCGACACGACAAAATGAAGTGTCGTGCAAGTGGATCGGTACCGTTAGGTATGAGCTACACCAGGCGCGTAACTGAAGCGTTCCGTTCGCATTGCGTCTGCTGCATCAATTAGCTTCCATTGTAATCAATGGAAGTAGCTACACCAGACGTGACAGTGGGGCGTACGTTCGAAAAAAATAGACAATTCATCTAAAATGGATTTTACGCGTCGCGAACGGAACGCTACAGTTACGCGCCTGGTGTAGCTCATACCTTAGCTACACCAGGCGCGTAACTGAAGCATTCCGTTCGCGACGCGTAAAATCCATTTTAGATGAATGGTCTATTTTTTTCGAACGTACGCCCCTCTGTCGCGTCTGGTGTAGCTACTTCCATTGATTATAATGATAGCTAATTGTTGCAGCAGACGCAACGCGAACGGAACGCTTCAGTTACGTGCCTGGTGTAGGCTAGCTCAGCCCTGGTCACGATGTGAATGGAGGTGCGTCTTTTCGCGTATACCACGGTGTCCACTAAGCATACCATGCTTATTTCGACCCTCTGCCCAACATAGCTTGGAGGTTGCAGTGGTAATCGGGATGATAGTGTCCGTAATGGACATGGTACAGACAGCAGGGGTTGTAGAAATAGGGCTCTGAAGAACTACAAAGTCACTCGCGATATAGGAAGTGATTTGACCAGGATACTTTATTGTAGGCCTTGTGGTTATAGTCTAGTAATAGTTTACTATCATTGGTATACATCTTAGGTGTTTTCCTGTTAATTTGTTATGTGGGTAATATGACAAAAAAGAAAGTAAATCTGCTCAAATATGTTCATCCAGTATTTACTGAAAGGTGCATAATTTGCTTGCCATCCAGTGGCAAATTAGATGGGTAAATGTACCCCCTTCATAAACTTTTGTTTATACTCAAAGATTTTTACATTTACAGTAGGACTTTATCTCTGACCACTTTCAAGCCATGGCCTTTTGAAATTCTGATATAAAAATCCAGTGGTTGCTTTCTTAACCCTGACGCCTAGTTTGTTTGTTTTTATAATTTGTATTAATATTTATTTAATCATTATTTTATTTATAAGCTAAGGTTGCTAGCACAGGTGTCTAAAAATAGATAAAAAGTCTTGCACTTTCTGTTTGTAGTTTTGTGTTTGAAAATACAATATTTGAAAAAAAAAAAAAAACATTGCATTTTAGGAAATAGCCGTTCTTTTTGACTGACATGGCCCTCCAACGAGATGACATTGGCAGTGTGGCCCCCAGCTCATTTGAGTTTGAGACCCCTGCTGTAGAGAGAGCAGAGTAATGACTGAGATGGGTCAAACGATCGGGGGCTGGCTGGATATCAGTGAGAGATTTATCTGAAAATAACTTAACTCTTTCACCTTCATGCAGAGAGGGAGTATGTAAACAAGACATACTGTATATAAGAGAGCACACATATACACACACACACACACACACAAATACCATAGCCCTAGGTCCAAACATGACATGAAACACAATCTATAAATAGACTGCAGGACTATAAATAGTCTGCATGATTGAAACATTATGGTAAAGGGCATGGTCAACATACACAGTGCTTATGGCTGTACCCAAACAAGTGCGTATTGTGCGTACAAACGCGTGCAAACACGCACACACACACACACGCACGCACACACACACACACACACACACACACACACACACACACACAGATACACACACTCAAACACATACACACACACACACACACACACACTTACACACACACACACATACACACATACACTCAAACACACACACATCCCTTTTATAAAATACGGTCATGGACAGCTGGGAGCGCCATTATGGGGGAAGCAGGAGTGAGGAGCTCCACACATCTATCCATCTTCTCTTTTCTCCTCCTCTACTGTGTCTCCTTTTCTCCTGTCTACTACCCTCAATCTTTTTGAATTTTTCATCCTTTCTTCCACCTCCTCCCTCCCTCCCTCCCTCCCACTCTCCTCCTCCTCTCTCTTCCTGTCTCTCAGGCCCCAGGTGGTATCGCAGCACTCCATCACTCGTGGCAGAGAAGAAGAATGACACAGAGAAATATCCCATCATCCCTCTCTTTCATTTCACTTTCCCCCCTTCATTCCATCTGTCACTCCTCCATTTCATTTGCCTGCAAGAAGCGTGCACACACACACATACAGAGAGAGAGAGAAATAAGATAGGCTACAATAAACATTAGTGATTTTCACATCTGTGACCGCTAGCAGACATTTCATTTAGGTCACAGTCATACATGATTGCGGACTTTGAGGAATGTTTATTTATGTAGTGCCCCCATTGCTTGGTGGACAGGTCATTTGGAATTATCTGGACTCTCTCTTTGGAGTTTTTTTTAATTATGCATTGTATTTAATTATGTAAATACAATGCATGTGCACTTTTTTTTGTTTCCTATGTGAAAAAGATTACCTAGCCTATTGCAGCTTTGTTTCATGTTTGAAACATGATTTACATGAAATGTGAATGCAAAATGAAAGCTATATTCTGAGGCACAAATGTATCCTTTAAGTGACTCTAGCGAATAAACACAGAATAATTATCATTTAATATCCAATGGCAAATACAGAACATTACATTCAATGTTTTAAATGTGATTTATGTCAAATGATGTGCGAACCCTGTTCAGTTCAATAATTCAATCAACAGTCAAAAGATAATGTATATTCTGGCTTTAAACTGAAAAGTCAACCTGTTACAGGCCTGTTACACAGCGGGGAACATTGTGGCCAGAAACTGAAATGCCCACTTCGCCTGAATGAGCATAAAGAATAGCTTGCCAGTTACCTTGCTGCAGCTGGATGGAAACAGTTCTGTCATATTGTTGTTGTGGAAGCAAGTAGCCACTTTGCTCCTTGCTCACATGTCACGTGAATCTTACAGCCAGTATATACTGAGCACCGCACTTAAGTGTTCTGTCCGCGCTCACATCGTGTGTAGTTAGGATATGGTGTGGATATGGTGACACCATTCACACTGACTGTTTCCCTGTGGAGCAATGCAACTTGACCGCTGTGACGCACCACACATTTGTATTTGTCATTGCTTAGCTAACTGTATTAGTTCTGTAAGCTAGCTATTTAGCTAAGTATAATGTATAACCGTTTCACTCTCAAACTATGGCTAAGCACACTGATGTAGGTTAGCTTCAAAGATTCTAGAGCGCTCAGCTCTAAAATCTTTGGTTAACATGCTAAGACGATGGCCACACTTTGCTTACCTCTAAACAGAGCATAACCAACACATTTTATATAACTCTGGTATTAAATTGTATGCAGATCTCTAGCCAATAAATTAAGAGACTAAAACTCTCCCCCATAGCCTAGGGAGAGTTATATTACAGCCAACCCACGTTTAAACTCAAGATGCAAGATCTGACTAACGTCTTCCATTCGTTTCTTCTATAGACAGTAAAAGAAATGGACGAACAGACTCCGTCGTTTTCAATGGGAGGGCACTGAGTCAAATTGAACGATTTTTCAGTACTGCAGACTCACACTTAACTTTGTGACGTTAGCCATCGAAAGGAATCTTGTAACTCATATGATAGATACACAGAAATTCTTCTCACACTTCCTTCGCCTTCAAAGTCATCAAAGTTAAACATTTATTTATTTATGTATTATTATTAATATCATTCTCACAAGTTATATCAAGTCGTGTTAATGTTGATAATCTTCTTTCCACTTTTCCGACCTACGGTCAATCCATCAAAAACCTCTGAAATGATTATCGTTAATGTTGTTTTTCATTAGGTTTACTTGCCTCTATGCAATGCTTTACCTTAACATACAATGCTATTGTAGGCTACATAGCTTTGCTTATGAGTTTCCGTGCTGGCTGGACTGAGCTTCTTATCCAAAGAATATGGTTATCTCCCTACGGTGCGTTAGCTTCCCTACAACCGGACATGCTAAACATTCTTCTTACAGGAACCTAACGTTACGTACGAGGTAGTCGAGTCTTGTTTTGCCTTTTATTGTTTATGTAGATAACACAGAAGCTACAATATCAGCACAGGATATATGCTATATGAAGTTATGGTATTTCAAAAAAATCCTAAAATGAATGGGTTTCTATGGGGGTTAGCAGAGAAGTGGTCCCTCCAGCCTCCATTGATTCTTCTACTTCCGGGAATTCGCCTGCCCCTTTGGTTTCTTCCCACTCTTTCCCTTCATGTTGCAACAGGTTCAAAGGTCAAATGAACTCAGCTCAATAAATTTACAGAAATCAAAAGATTCACATTTTCAATAAAAGTCATGAAAAATAAATTGGCTACATTTTGGCATAGCTAGCCTACATGATTGATTACTGTTGAAAGGGGCAATTATGAAAAGGTATAATCAGACTGATTTTTTTTACCCTTCAGGGACAAAATCTACTGTATAGTGTAATCAATACTATGAAATGCTGCCAAGATGTCAAAAAAGTGTCTGCCTTGGTCTACTCCAGGAAATTACATTGCATTTGGTGTATGTGTTTGTGTGTGTGTCTGGGAGAAAGTACACAAGGTCTACACTGATGTTGTGGATTGAGAGGTCACAGTGAATGATGAGGTCACCTCGGCTGTACGTGATTGGCTGGTATAAGCCGTTTAGGAGTGTGAGGTGTGATTTGGGGCAGTGGTGTTAATAGTGTCCTGAGGGTACGAAAGAACACAGACATGTACACATACACACAAGTGTAAGTCTACCTGCACACACACACACACACAGGCTTACAAATACACCTACACACCTGTACATCGCCATCGGTTCAACACAACAATGACATTCTCACCTGTGACAAAAGGTCATGGATTCAATGACTAGGAAGACTATTTAAATATAAATTGTCTAATTGTATAACTCTATAAATCGCATAGGATTAAAGTGTCCTAAATGTATTCTCTGTGTAGTTAATGATGGCACAAATCAGCATTTTTCATTCTTTTAAGTGTTTGCTTTTTGATGCAAACCTGATTAATCAATCTGGGTTTCTACAATACTTCCACTCTCATCACCTCTGTTCTTCACATCTAAAAAGTGCAATTGCCCGTCCCTGTCATATGTCTTCCAATCCAATAAAGCCTCCGACTGTTGATAAGCCATGAAACATTACTGGACGAGTGTTCTGATAAAAAGTCGCGGGCAGTGGCTAATATTTTACCAGGTGGAGGGAATGACATGACATACATCACACTGTCAGGGAGAGAATACTCCCAGACGTCTCTCTTATCATGGAGCAGCAAGGGCCGACAGAGATTTATAATGCCGGTCCTTCACTGGCTTTCCCTGGAATGATGGGCTAATACACACACACACACACACACACACACACACCACACACACACACACACACACATATACACACACACACGTAACAGAAACGCATAAATAAAAGAAAGCACAGCCCAAATGTTTACACTTAGTTAATTTAGTATGAAACACAAGATAACAAATTGGCAAAACACACACAAACAAACACTTAGCTGTGAATATTCTATTATTGTTTTTTAATACCAACATTGAGGATTTCTATGCAGTGTGGAGAGAGAGAGAAAGAGAGAGATGGAGGGAGAGAGAGAGAGAGTATGCCAGCCACACAGAAGCTTGTTCCTGTGAGTTTATTTATGTCCAGTGCAGACACACTAATGTGTTTTTAATAGGGTGCTGATAAACCGCTAATGCATAACCAAATGCCGCCGCACATTTACAAGCACACATTCACAGACGCACACACACACACACACACACACACACACTCACACAGAGGAATAAACCAACAATGTCCACCATCATTCACTTGGATGATGAATGCAAGCTGCCCGCTGAGCTCAACCCGACTGCGCTCCTTCACTTAGCCTTCCTGGCAGAAGTTCACAGAGCGCACTGCTGGTCTTCCTGTGACAGTGGTCTGTCAGATCTCTCCAGACATGGCAGGATAGCAATGCAGTATGTGCCTGCAGATTTGTTCTGTTTTGAAGTCCATAACTGACTGAGTGCATTTCATTGAGTGATGACAGTGTTAAAGATGAAGTAAAAGACATTCTGTTATTTACTTTTTATACAGAATCACTCTTTCCAATCATCACATTTCTTCATGGGTCTCTTTAAACATATGTTGACATAAGACTTGTGACTGCTGTAACCAAATACAATCCTCATGGAGAATTCCCAGCTCACAATGAATGCTGTAAATGGAGAGGTGACTTAGAGGCTTTACAGCAAACAAACATGAATATAGCCCTCAGTCTGATCTGTAGTGGCGCAGTGCAGCAAGGTCAGCAGTCTGCTGCAGTTGCTCCTCTATTAAAGATAACGTCCATTCAACGTTTCACAACTTTCACCGGTGCATTCAAGTTTGGCTCTGTGGACAAGGTGAACATGGCATGACACATCCTTCTACATAGTCAGTTTCTATTCACACCCAGCTACTCCATCTGGTCTGCGTCACCACACCACCTCAAACAGATCATATTCCCACTCTCTAGATGGACACTGACATGCAAATGAATGCACACTACATCGATAACAAACACATTATAAATTCAAATTATAATTCACTTAAACTAAATAACTTAAATCTAGAACAAAATATATAAACACTTTTAGGAGCTCTTATTATAAGCAAAAATAAATGCAGTCAGCTTTGTCCAGGATGGCCTGCACTGTTTGCTACTCAAAGTATGTCTTTCCATCACAGTCACTGGTGAGGCCAGACTCATCCAAAGTCTTTTTCACTACAGCTTGTTCAGCCCCCTGGTGTACTTGTCTCTCAAGACAACGCATGAAAGACTACGCTCGCCACCACATACTGGGAACATATGGCCAATATTTTATTACAGACCCCAAAAGACCTCAGTGCAGATAGAAAAAGGAGTTGGCCCCTTACTGGGGGCATCTAGTGATTAAGGAGCACTCCAGCACCTAGGTATGTGTAGGTCTGCACCACCTCACTGTCAGCCCCCTCATTTGGACTACAGCAAGTTTAGAGGATTGGAGAAATGGTATACAGTGTGTGTGCATTCATGTATTTGTGTATGAGTGTGTGTGTGTGTGTGTGTCTGTGTGTGTGTGTGTGTGTGTGTGTGTGTGTTTGTGTGCGTGCGTGCGTGCGTGTGTATGCATGCACACAAACACTTGTGTTGAAACTGAGATCTTTGTTCAGAAGGCTGGAAGAGAACATTTCATTTCCTTTTGACCTCCTCTGGTTTATAGGAACATTATTATGCGTAAATGTGTGTGTGTGTGTGTGTGTTTCTACCAATGGTTTATATAACATGTTCTAGCATCAATCACAGGCCTCATTTTCCCTTCCACTCTGCTTCCAGTGATGTGCTCGGGGGTAAAACGGATGAGGATAAATGTCAGAGGAAAAAGAGAATGAGATGGAGGAAGTGGAAGGCGCAGAGGAGAACGAGAGAAAGAAGGAGAAGGAGAAAGCGAGAGAAAGGAGGAGGAGGAGAAAGCGAGAGAAAGAGCAATATACTCATTAGATGACTCCTCTTTTTGGTTTCCTCTGAACTGAGATCACCGCATCATCCCGGCCTCCTCCATCATTACACACCTCCTGCTCTCTTCTTCACTTGTCTATCACTCTCTCTCTCTCTCCCTCTCTCTCTCTCTCTCTCCTTGTGTCCCCATCTTCCTCCTCCTCCTCCTCCTCTGATTAGGCTCTTCAGCTGGACTTTTCTCCTCATTCTGCTGATTGCTATAATTATGGCTCTGAGAGGATTTCCAAAGCGCCTCCTGCGTCAGCAGGGCGCACAGCGCTCTGACATCGTCTCACACATGCAGACACACACATACACACACACACACACACACATACGCACTGAGTCACAACAGGCATATGCACACATATATGCCAATGACAGACGTAAACACACGTGTGCACTCATTCACATTAAGAAAGGAACAAATTATCCAAGCACACAGATGTGTGTGAATTGTGACACATGCACATGGTGCATACACACATGTACACACACACTCACGCACAAAATGGATTTCAAAATAGCACCCACAATAACATACAGTACTTATAGCTGGCAAGTTGTAGGATATTTGAAGGACATAATATATATATATATATATATATATATATATATATATATATATATATATATATATAATACGACGGAGTATTAGGGCCACACTTGAAGAAAAAAAATATTTTTGCCATTGCGAGATTAAACTCGACATGTTGACTTTAAAGTCGACATGTCGACATTAAACTTTACATTTCGAGAATAAGGTTGAAATATCATATCTACTTTAATCTCGACGTGTCGACTTTAAAGTCAACATGCCGACATTAAACTCGAAATACAGTTTAAACATAGCCTACAGTTTAAGCTATGTAGCCTACACTAACACACAATATGTGACATGAATAATAGGTCTACTTCAAATAGGTGTTATTTCAGATAGATTGCTAGATTGCATAGATTGCGTCTTCTGTTAACTCATTGCCATCATCGTGAAGTGCTGTATCTCGCGGGTATACCATGCACTATTATATAGCTAGAATAATACATGTTTCCAATGATATAATGTTTCTATAGTAGGCTACAATGCCACCGCACACCCAAATAACTGCCCTTCATGACCCACAGGCCGTCACTCTCCATAGGTTAACATGGCAACATTTTTTTTCTAAAACTGCTTTTCCATGTCTCACCTGCAATACATATAGGAGGCTATAAACACAGATATGTATAAGTATATAGGCCTATACTCTTTTGATCCCATGAGGGAATATGTGTGCATTTACTTAGAATACATGGGGTTGCCTGGTCGGGAGGACAGCTTCATTTGTCCCTCCATAGACATTCAGCAATAGGCTGTTTTGCATCAATTACAAACAAACATGCAATGTGAAAGTCTGGGATTGGGGAGAGCACTTAGTATACCTAGTCTAGTGCATAAGCATGAAGTTAAACCTTTAGATGAAAAACACTCTTTAATAATAGGCCTACAATAAATAAATAAACCGCTAACGACGTTTACTTTTGACCATTGCATTCATCGCCTGTAACTCCGTGATAACAGGAAAGTATTTGGCTGAGCAACGGAGGTTAATATCCCTGCTGAAAAAAACAGCCTGACCAGCTAAAGGTGGTTTGCTGGTTGACCAGCTTGTTTGACCACCCTATGATGGTTGACCAGCTAGACCAGCAAATCTCTTGCGAAAACATAGCTGGTTTACCCTAACGATGGTAATTCAGCTGGTTTTGCTTGTCGTACCACCTCAAGCTGGTCATTTTAGCTGGTGTTGCTGGTCTACACTGCTGGTTTAACTGGCCGTGCCAGCTTATGTTGGTCAAACCAGCATGACCATCTTACACCAACAATGTCAAGCTTGGCAGGCTGGTCACCAGCATGACCATCTTGCACCAGCTGTATCCTACACGAAAGGCTGGTCACACCAGCATGACCAGCTTCCTCAGATGGTCACGCCAGCATATCCAACTGGTGGTCCACCCAGCTACACCAGCAAAGACCAGCAAGAGCTGGAAGAAAACCAGCAAAGACCAGCTAAAACCAGCTACCAGCATAGGCTGGTTTCTAGCTGTTTTTTTCAGCAGGGATGTTCTATGTTTTGTCCACATGATGTAGGCCTATGTCTAATCATTGGTGCACTCGAAGAAAACTGCAATGTTTCATTCGTCCTCCCTTTCAATCGTCCCGAGCGATCGTTCTCTCTCCAAACTAACTTTATTCTCAAAATGTTAAGTTTAATGACGACACGACATTAACGACACAACATGATATTTCAACTTTGTTCTCGAAATGTGGAGTTTAATGTCGACATGGCGACTTCAAAGTCGACATGTCGACTTTAATCTCGTCATGGCAAAAAAAAATGTTTTCTTCATGTGTGGCCCTAATACTCTGTCGTAATATAAGCATAGGTGGAGAAAAAGGGAAAGAAAGTAATTTGGGTGAAATCCAGGTTTTAACTCCGATTCAAAATGTTCCATTTCTGTCCCCTCCATTCCTCAAATGACCCCTGCCACACACATGCAATGTCCACATTGTGCCAAACACAAAGGTTTGCTAAAAGCATTCCTCTCTTGCTCTGGCCTCCCTCTGCATTCTTTCTTTCTCTTTCTCTTTGAGCACAATGCTCCACACTCCACGTATCCACTTTACCTCAAATTAGGCCAGCACGATATTTGTGTTATTAATTTGCTTGTTGTGTAAGAGCCACCGCATTGGCCTGCTTTAAAAGAGGCTAATGCTCTTCTGGCAAAAGACACACTCACACACGCACATACACATACACACACACACACACACACACACACGCACACACACACGCACACACACACACACACACATACATACACACACACACACTTTTAACCAGTCATCTCGTTACTGTTTTCCAAAGCCTAAGCCTAAACAATGATGGCATGTATAACAACCCTCGGGGAATGCGCGCACACACACACATGTTCACACACACGCACACACAAACACACACACATACACACACACACACACACAAAACTTTGTGTTTTAGAGGCTAGGCATAAATGAGGTTGCAGTGGACGACATGTCCCTGTGGGACATTTGAATCTGAATGCAGACCAAGAAGAAGAGAGAATATTTACTCTCACTCACTGACCTAGTTCACCAACACTGTTTGCTCCCAGCACTACTACTGTGTGTGTGTGTGTGTGTATGTGTGTGTGTGTGTGTGTGTGTGTGTGTGTGTGTGTGTGTGTGTGTGTGTTGCTTTACAATCCTGCTCCATATATATTAACACTAGTGCTCTTGCATTACCCATACACACCGCAAATTCATTTTTGCTTAAAGATTTCACAGTGAATAACTAGATGAGGATCGCAACAGTACAGCAACAAGTACTCTTGCACAAAGGTTTGTGTTTTTCTGCTCCGCAGCTGGTTAATGTTGTTATTTTTGTATAGAAATGGCTCGTACAGGTTTCAGTGTGTATGGAGAGTAAGCATGAGGAAGGGTCATGCTGATGTGAGTGTGTGTGTGTGTCTCGCTCTCTCTCTCTCTCTCTCTCTGTGTGTATGTGTGTGTGTGTGTGTGTGAGTGAGTGACTGGGCTAGAGAGAGAGGAAGAGAGAGAGAGAGAGAAATATCAATGTCACAGTCCTATTTCACACACATTTTGCAGCTTTCTTCCAAAATACCCAGCAATTTGCCAGATGTTGCAATCGTTGGTATCTATGGCGATCCTGCTAGGCTATTCTCTCTCTACCTCTTTCTCTCTCGCTACTGTGTGATGGATGAGCTGGGGAGAAGAGAGCAGTGTTGAGTGTAATGAGGGTTATTTGTGTGTGTGTGTGTGTGTGTGTGTGTGTGTGTGTGTGTGTGTGTGTGTGTGTGTGTGTGTGTGTGTGTGTGTGTGTGTGTGCGTGCGTGCGTGCATGTGTGTGTGTGTGTGTGTGTGTGTAGACTGCTAAGGTGTGTTAAGTGCTCTGGCCACAGACAATGGCTTCAGGTGGGCTATTTTAGATGAAAGCAGGGCTGAGAATTACACACATTAATGTTGAATGGCAGCCCAAGAGCCCTGCACACAAAGTGTGTGCAATGTTAACAGGCCAGTCTGATGTTAAGATTGTAGAGGAAGAGCAAATTATTATAAGTGTCTACGTATGTATGTGTGTATTCATATATGCATATGTAACTCATAGAGAGAGAAGGGGGGAAAGAGAGAGAGATAGTCAAGTTCCCCCAGGTTGTCTTTTTGCACATCTAGACCTTCTAAAGATCAAGGGTCAGTCACTCACACAAGTCATGACAGCATTAATCTCTTCTGTTGTCCACTCTCTCAGGTGATAGAAGTAAATCATCAATGTAAAGCCATGACCATGAGCTCTATCTGAGTGAACTTACTCATGACTTTTTCTGGCTGCTGAGGTAGGAGAGGCAGTGTTAAGAATAATTTTCTCACTGGTAGTTTATTGGTAGTTTTACTACAACAGTGTAGTTTATTGACATAATGTTAAACAAAACACACACACACTCACACTCACGTGCTTGTGTGCGCACACACGCACGCACGCACGCACACACACACAGTTCTGACTCCTGTCTCCTATGTTCCTCTTCTGTCCTCTTTGTGGCTATATTTACCAGCTCTCCTGTGTTGAGGGAGGCTGGTTGACAGAGCTGGAGCACAGAGGACAGCTGGTGCTAAACCTGAAGCACCACTGCCCCCTACAGATGTACCACCGCTACAACAGCTCAGAACTGAGTTTTGGTATTGTCTAAAATTCTAAATGTGTGTGTTGGAGGCTAATTCCAAAAGGCGGAGGAGGGGAAAGGGGGATAATCCCTCACTCTTCTTCACAGAGAAAGAAAGAGGGAGGTACAGAGTGTGTGTGTGTGTGTGTAGAGAGAGAGATTTGTGATTGTGTTTGTGTGGTGCGAGGGTTCTAGAAAAATGATGCACGCACTTACGTGTTTTGGTGTGCGCATTATATGTGTAGGTTGTTGTTAGTCTTTGATGGGTTTGTGTCTGGTGATGGGTGGGGGGTCTTTGAATGAAAGGGAGAGTGTATGATTCTGTGTGGGTGAATAAATATGTATACGCACATCGGTGAGTGTATGTGAGTGTGTGTTTATGCGTCCGTGTGTGTTTCAGTGTGTCTGCATATTCACAGCACGGCGTTGTCATGTCACATTTCCCCTGATCTCATTACGCAATCCAGCCCCTATAGAGAAGAGCCCCCTCCACAACGCCACAATGACATTGTACATCTTATTATGCCATACATGAATATGGGTGATACTCTTATGCGTATGGGTGAGGGGCTTTGCTTACTTAAATTGGCAATATGAAAATCTTGATTTGAGAGAGTAAGAGAGAGAGAGTGTGTGTGTGTGTGTGTGTGTGAGTCTGCTGTGTGTATACACATGACCTCTAGTCTGCAGTGACAGTTGGATACACACACAGGACAGGTCCATTTGTCAATGATCATGTCTACACTGGCCATGTTTCTGTCTCGCTGAACTGACCATTCACACACACGCGCGCACACACGCACACACACGCGCACACGCACGCACACACACACACACGCACACACACACACACACACACACACACACACACACACACACACACACACACACACACACACACACACACACACACACACACATGTACAGAGTGAGACAAGGACAAGCAGCGGGAGAAAAAAAACATGCCTTGTAAACAACTGCATATAATAAGCTCACGACTATAGAGGAGAACACGCCCACACACACCCTCGCCCGCCCGCCCACACAGACACACACACATACACACACACACACACACACACACACACACACACACACACACACACACACACACACAAACCCACACACACACACACACACACAAACCCAAAGTGACAGCTCTACAGGGGCTGCGTGTGATTTCAGTGACTCATCGCAGTCTCTGCATTAATGTCTAATGCCAGTCAGGATTTCCTTCTCTCTCTCTCTCTCTCTCTCTCTCTCTCTCTCTCTCTCTCTCTCTCTCTCTCTCACCTCCACAGAAAGAGAAAGACTTGTAGGCTATGAGATGTATTCATATACAGATGATCCAACTCAGAAACAGGCCAGTTTAAATTTAGCCCTTAAGTTCCGCTCTCTCTCTCTCTCTCTCTCTCTCTCTCTCTCTTCTCCCCTCTCTCGCTCCTGCATGATTATCATCTCTTCCTATTAGCATCCCATTAGCATCTGATTACCACAGAATGGCAGGTCAACTGGTAGAGAAGAAAAATGCAACGCATCATCACAAAGCAAACACGCCAAGCGTTTTCCTCATCATGGCTATTCTCATTCAGGGTGAGTGAAGAGGGGCCCTTACGCATCCTCAACAGAAACGCGCACACAGCCGTTTTCACGCCCAGATTTTCATAACACCACGTTCTGCATTTCTTTTTTTCCCCTCGTCCTCTCTCCCTCTTTTTTTTGTCCTCTGTTCCTAAAAAAAAGCTTAAATTGGGTCAGCAGTTATCATGGTGTTGGAGGCTAATTCCAAAAGGCGGATGAGGGGGAGAGGGGGATAATCCCTCGCTCTTCCTCACAGAGAGAGAAAGAGGGAGGTACAGAGAGAGAGAGAGAGAGGGAAAGCGAGAGAGAGAGAGAGAGGCAATTTCGATAACGGGAGCGTGTGTGCGTAGCTCCATCTGTTTGCCGCTGATAAGAATGGCAGTCACTGCCGGAGCATGCCGCTGCTCACGGCTCCCAGCGCTCCAGCGTAGCCGCCGCTAACGGTCCCCTCTGAGCCACCCCAGGGACCCGTGCTGAAGAGCGGGAGGGCAGAAATGATAGATGCCCAGATGTGTGATGAGTGGACGGGGGTGCTGGGTCCCAGAGCGACACCCTGCCCCATTTCTGAGCTCTTCTCTGCCTGAGGAAGACAGATCTCCTCCAAAACCCTGTGCAGCTCAGAGTGATTTATAACCACTGAATGGGGGACTGACAGAATGAAATCAGCAGAATTCAATTTCAATCAATGAGGCCAGTGTCCAGACATTCACCAGGAGTCACTCATTCACCCGACCCATTCATGCCTTCATTGAACGGTCCATTTATTCATCTGTGCATTTGTTTGTGTCAACACAGAAATCACTGACTCTGGATCAGATGTATTTTGAAGATGAGGTCTGTGTTTGTGTGCACTCATGGCAGATTTGGAATCAGTGAAGTGAATCCATGAAAGGGAATCTTCAGCTGGCCTACACACATATTGTACAATGATGATACATCATTGTTCTGTTTTGATGATTTATCATGTCGAGGGGACATAATTTATACTGTATAGAGTATAGACAATGCTTTGACTTTGACTTACCCAACACACATCATTGTCAAAGCTACAAGTCTCAGGGGGCCAAGAAGATTAGGAGTGTTTAATAAGAGACAAGTCACTGCGGAAAATTAAGTTGGAATGTGTGTGCTTGTGTGAGGAGTGGTGTGTGTGTGTGAGAGAGAGAGGGAGAGAGAGAGAGAGAGCAATAATGTCTTTGATTAATTCACAAAATATTGAATGGAATTAGAATTCAGCTAAAACCCTTAATTGTGCCAGTACAAAGATGCTGCCTTTAGTCGTCACATAACTCGCAGTCACACACACAAATACATGGACACAAATTCACTTCAATCATATTAATTTTTATGGGAGTGTCCTTTACACATATGACTATACACACGTCATCAAAGGTATATCTCTGTGGACATCATAGTAAACCCTGCAATTATGGAAAACTACTGAAAGGAGACGGGAGAAAGGACAGCCTGTGAGCTTTTTTAGGATGGGGGGGGGTCTTATCCATGTGCGTCACACATCCTGCAGGATTCAATCAGCATGGAATGATGTGGGCGTGTCTAACAGTAAAAGCTCATGCCCAGTGCCCACTCACATCTAATAGGCAGTTATCCCTGGCTCTGATTGGCTGACACTGTTCTGTGACTGCATCCTGGGTTGTAAGGAGCACACGTGAGTGACAGCTGTATGCTAATGAGCCGGCATGACTTCTCTGTGTGGCCTGGGTGTATTTACATATCATTTACATGCCATAATGGCATGGGCTACAGTTCAACAATTGAGGATACAGTCTGTATAGAACGCACGCACGCACGCACGCACACGCACACGCACACACACGCACACACACACACACACACACACACACACACACACACACACACACACACACATATACACACACACACATACACACACACACACATACACACACACACACACACCATGCTGAGAGAAATAGAGAGAATGAGAGAGGTTCAGAATGCCAACAGGTTGTGAATAAACAATGATGAATGAGGCAATTAAATCAACACTTAACCTTCCATCTAAAGAGGCCTCAGGACAGAGCTCAAATTGGGCAGGTAGAAAGGCAGAGAGATAAAGAAGCAGGAAAATACAGACACATTAGGAGAGAGAACAGGGCCACGAGAGAGACGGTTGTGGGGAGAGGAGAGATATTGTACGTTTAACAGAGACATACTGTACCACATTTGACACCTTAGTCCTGAGACATAGCTATAGAGTTAGTGCATAAAAGATAACAGCACGACATGCTGGCAACATATGCACGCCCAGTTAACTGTATGGGAGAGTCACGTTCCTAAAGTCTGCCTGTCCCAAGTCTCCTTGAGAAAAATCTGCTGACAAATCCCTTCAGTAGTTGAAGAAACCTTGAAATACTCTCCCATTCCATCTATTCTCTCCCTCTCTCTTTCTATCTTTCTCTCTCTTTCTCTCTCTCTCTCTCTCTCTCTCTCTCTCTCTCACACACACACATGGTTAACAACCTCGGTCCTGGAATGATGAACATTCTTCTCCATCCATATGAATGTGCTGACTGGGGGACTGCTGGAGACCTTTTGACTTCTGTGAAATGGGCACACCTCTGACCTCCTTTCCTTTTACACACACACACACACACACACACACACACACACACACACACACCACACACACACACACACACACACACACACACACAGCACACACACACACACACACACAGCACAGACACACACACACACACACACACACACACACACACACACACACACACACACACACACAGCACACACACACAGCACAGACAGACACACACACATACACACTGAGAGAAAATGGAATTGAACATTATGTCCAATACTTTAATATGTTGGTTTAATGTGCAGCATTGGGCCCACTATTCAGTATGTGCTTTAATGTTCTGCATTTCTCACTAGTGGGTCACTTTGACACTAAAAGTATGATTCTACGTCTGCATCATGACCCTGTGTGATATCTGTACTGTTCTTTTAAACATGATAATGTAAGGCGCCAGAGTGGATATCACTTGTTGTTGTCTATTCTGCGTCAACAGTCCTTTTCGTCATTGATTAAGGTAGACTGAATGTCTCCTGGCTTTGCCACAGTCACTGTATGATTATCTATTCTTTACTGTTGGGTACTTGGATGTACCCAACCCTGGATGATTCTGTGTCAAGTCAGAGACGCATATTCTGGAGTACGCTGTGCTACGGGTGTGCCTCTCTCCTGTATACAGCCTAATTAAACCTTGCATCTTGATTTGTACTTCTTCGTGACTGGATCTCATATTTCACTTTGGTATACAATATTTTTACCAACAACACACACACACACAGAGAAAGAGATAGTGCCAGTTCACATGCCAAAAGAGCCACCAGAACTAATAAAGAACAATAATTTGCTTAAAGATAAAACAACTGTTGACTGTGTGGATTAGTTAAAATATACATTTATCATAAATAAAACCATAATCAATCATAAGCTTCCAATCTCGTATCTGAGATACATATCTTCAGCCCCCTACACAGTAATCCTTTTCATCAGAGAGGAGGTTTGGTTCAATTCATCTATGTCCGATACACAAAACATTCATTACAGTTTTAAAATCAGTAAAGAAACATCCAAGGATATAACTCTCTCTCTCTCACTCTCCCTTTGTGTGTGTGTATGTGTGTGTGTATGTGTGTGCGTATGCACGTTGAATACACACATGCAATCATATCTAATCAAATAATAAAAAAACAGCCAAAGCAACACTTCTTTAAGCAGCAACATGACGTGAATCCTTGCTTCGCCTCAGATGCGGTGTTTTTCTGGGCTTTCATTCAGTGTGGGAGTCACGTGTGAGTCGTGACAGGCGTCACTAAGGGGGGGTGCCCACGTCTGCAGACGCATTCTGGCAACCAATGGCATCGCAGCCAGACGTAGTCGGAAGTCGTGACATGGACTGTTGTGAAAGGTTGCATGTAGCGGCCCTCTGTGAACAGCACAGGAGGTGGACATCAGTGTGGCTACAGCCCAAAAGGGGAAAACATCAGAGCATGATACTTCAAAGACTGCCCAATGCTGAAGGATTAGACAGTTCAGAACATTTTTGAGTTGCCTAACTGTATGAAAAGAAAACACATATATTTACACACTGTTACATAGTAACACTTTTAACACAAATACAGACGCGGGGGCACAGATACGGGGTCTCAGTGAGTTCATACAACAACAAAAAAACACATAAAGCACTGCACACATACAACCACACTGGAAAGCCTTTTCATTAAGCAAATACTGTACTTGATCTCCATTGTCTGTACAGTACATTTCTGGTGGGAGTGTACAAAGCATGTACCATCAACCTGTGAACACAACTCTGCCTCTGATGAAGGGTATAATTAAGAGGTGGTCATGTACCAACTCTGCAATTAGCTGCTGCATCAGATGTTGATTTCATGGCAATTTTGACAGTAATGTGCACTGCAAGTCTTACAACGGGATTTTAAACCATGTCCGTAGTCTCTGAAGAAATTGCACCTCATACCCCACAACAGTGCTCCATAGGTAGCTTCTTAGTCAGAGTAGTGGTTCCTCGTCACAGTCAGTTAAAAACCCTTGTTTTACACAAAGGGTAATAGCTGACCCTTAACTTCTACTATAGAGCTTTGCAGGAGATGGTTCAATAGCTAACCGAATAGACCTTGAAGTCCTAGTGAAAGGGTTTGGTCACTCATAGAAGCAGGAACATGACTAATATGTGCAAAGGTGTTGTAATTTATGGCCAACTGAACGGCTCAATGACTTCATAATCTACTGTATGTTTGAAATCTCTGAAATAACCTTGGGGATGGGCAAGAAGTCTCTAACAGCTGATTTATGCTTCCATCAGAACAGGCATTAGATGTGTTCATGGTGTCTGCGCAGGCTCTACTAAACAAAAATACAACACACAAATTGGGGTGAATAACAGCATTTTGGTAGCCTGGGTGCCAGCCGAACTTTGTCCCGCCCACAACATTTGAGGTCGGGGAGGTCGGTCTGGCATTGCTCCATTGTGGAGCAACTATGCTCGCACCAAATCTGGCGGACCAATCAAATCGGGCTTTACGATGATGGACAGGTGAGCAACAGCGCCTTGTCTATCACGTCATCTGAGCATGCTTAGGTTGATTATGTTTGCAACAAAAACGCTGTGGCTAGAAGGAGACAAGACCCCATATGGAAAATGCATATCATTTCAATGAGGTTTCATCACTGAAAACGATTATTTCTGAAAACAAAGTTGAGATGAGGGATTTGCGACAGCCTTTTCCAGCTGTTAACATATTTGTAGCATATCAGGGTTCAACAGAATTATTTTTAAAAACGGAGGGGATATAGGCTATCAGTTTTTCCCTAATAGCCTACCCTACTATGTATCTCTTAGATGTCGCTAATGAGTGTTGTAGGCAGGGTTGTGCAAAATTCCAGAATTGAATTGAAACTGGCTCTTAAATTCCAATTCAATTCTTGAATTTCACTTGCATTTCAATTGAGGTAGCAAACAGGAAGCAGAATTGCAATTCGAATTTTGCACAACCCTGGTTGTAGGAGATATTGACGGCACAATAACTTTTACAAAAGACCAGAAAACAATGTTAAGGCATTTGTGGAGAAGAAGGATGGTTCGTGTGTTCTTCCTACATCTCGGTAAGTTATTTCGTTGCTCTGATTGGTTAGGTCTATCCAATTGAGGCATTCCCCCCCTTTATCGGTTGAAACGCCCCATAATTACGTCCCAATGGAGCAGTATCAGACTCATATTCTGACTAGAATTGAGTATGGCTACGTCAGGCTAGCATTTTGGATCATTGGGAAAAAAATGTTTTAATGGGCCTCCTAGATAATAGTTTTGAGTGCACAGCTGACCACGCATTAACACACACACACACACACACACACACACACACACACACACACACACACACCTTAATGAAATGGCCTGCCTTCTCTCCTCCCTCAGCCAATAGTCCATTTCTCCACAGCCTTCAACCTCTCTTTTTCCAAGGCCTGCTCTCCTGAGTCCCATTAGATGGCCTTTCCCCTCCCTCCCACCCCACGGCTCCCTGATTCCCCCTGGCCACTGGACCCCACATTCTGTCTCTATCACGCTCTTCTTCTCTCCTCCTCCCTGTTCTCCCTTTTCTCTCTCCTGTGCTCTCTTGCGCCATCTCCCATCATCTCCTATAGTCTATCTATCTCTGCTCTTACTCTCTCTCTCTCTCTCTCTCTTACAGGTTCTCTGTCCATTTCTGCTGCTTTAACTCTCTAATATCTCCTCTGCTCTCTCTCATCTCTCTCGCTTTTTACTTCTCTCTCCTGTGCACTCTCTCCCTCTCTCGTCACTTTCTTATGTTTTTCTTTTTTATTTCTCTCCCCTATGCTCACTATTTCTTTCATGTTCTTCTCTATCTCTATCATTTTTTCTTTCTCTCACTCATATTCACTTCGCTACTCTCTCTCTCTCTCTCTCTCCGTTTGGTCCCATCATAGAGGACATTAGTCATTCTCTAACTGTACTGTGTCAGAGTTGGTCCTGGGAGTCCCTGTCCTTATTAACACCATGATCCGGTTTGCCCGGCAGACCCTCTGGGAGCTCCCTCTGGACCACCTCGGGCTCAGGAAGATCGGGGAACCAGGGCCACCTGGGTCACCTTTCCTCTGATGCAGTCCGCTGCCACCCGTGTCCTCTGTCAAGGGCTGTTGACCGCAGTGAATAAGAGTGCAAGCATTGTGTGTGTGAAAGAGAGACAGAGAGAGTGTAAGAAAGAGAGAGAAAGAAAGAGAGAGGGAGAAAGGGCACAGTTTGTGAGTATGTGTTTGTGTGCATGGAAGGATATATAACCTCTTGCAAGTCTCTGGGTGGGATTGTGTATCAGCTAAATACAGGGGCATTCACCCTATCATCTTAAGTCAGTATCATACACAAACACCTCAATAAAATGGCTTCCCTTTAAAGGTTATGGCTGTGTACTTCAACGTTACACTACACAAATCATGTCAATGAGAACATAACTCAGTATGAGGACCAACACTAAAACATAAAGTGACCAAGACATACAAGTGCCCAGTAGATCAACAGCTACAACTCACTTACATCTGACATCGCCCAGGTCAAAAGCAATTCATCAGGCCTGAAATAACTTTACACAAACACATATAACACAAGACAACTCCACATCTCTCAGTCACACTTACAGCATCACTCACACACTCTCACACACACACACACACACACACACACACACGCACGCACACACGCACGCACACACACACACACACACACACACACACACACACACACACACACACACACACACACACACACACACACACACACACACACACACACACACACACACACACACACACACACACACACACACACACACACACACACACACACAGTCCCCTCCCCACACACACTTCATCACAGCAGCAGTCAGTCCCTCTATTTCTGAACATTACACAAGCCACTAAGCAGAGCTATAATAGCCAATGAGAGGAGCGGAGACCACTTCATTGCTCTAGTCCATCCATGAAGAAGAAGCCCGGCTCTCGGCTCTTAGTCAAGTGCTTAATGGGCTGCCAAAAGAGCGGCTCTCTCTATAGGTAATCCATCCTTGCCCGTCCATCAATTGCAGCATCCGTGCATAGCTGACAAAGGATGAGTTCAGATTTTCAACGTTTATTCGTTTATTGTGGCCCACATAAATTGTGAATTGGAGTGAAGTGCAGAAGTCATAGGGTCCATTCTAGGGCCAAATCAGGAAAAAACAAACAAACAGCAATAATGTTCATGTATTCAAAATATACAAGACTAAAAATATATTTGCCTAGTAAATTGTGCTGCATTATAAACATAAAATTGAACGTAATGTCATAAGGATTTCTTGAAAATCTCCAAATATGAAAATCTCTATGGGTGTGTTCATTCTGTCTTCTGCATTCTTGTGTTCAGTATATACTGGTGGGCATGTTATTCCGTGTTTGGTCCAGGTGTGATGTTGCAACAGAATGAGACCAGACAGCAGCTAAAAGACACTCAAATGGTCTTTGTCACGGCAACAGAAATTACCCCTCTGGTTTTTTCACGCTTACGGGAGGAGACCTACTTATTCATCTCCATAGCAACCAGACTTTTCGGGCATACAGAAAGTGTTGGAGAGAGACGAGAGAGAGAGAGAAAGAAATAGAGAGAGATTGAAAGAGAGAGAGAGAGAGAAAGAAAGAGAGAGAGATAGAGAGAGGAAAGGATGCTTTTTTCAGGCATATGGAAGCGATGCGTTTGATTCGCTTGACTTTGTCTCTCTCAGCTCTTTACACTCGTTTCTAATTGCTATTTGTCTGGGACTGACTCATTTCTCCATTAATGACTGATATTTGGATCATAATTTCATATAGAAATCCAATCAAACAAATGACCCTTTCAAAATCATTACGCTATTACTACTGAGGGAAAGCCTGTCAAGATGCATGTGTGTGTGTGTGTGTGTGTGTGTAGAGATGACATTTAACAGCCGTCCAGTAAATGACCTCTGCATTGGAGGACACATCATTTCACAATCAGTATTTCTTCTCTCTCTCATTATCATTCTCTCTCTCCCTTCCGCCATTTCTTATGGCCTCTCCTCTCTCTCTCTTTCCCAGCCCTTCCGGTACCTCTCTCTGTGGCTGCTGGAAGTGGAGGTGTCAGTAAACAGCTCAGCGCTAATGATGAGGCATAAACACATTCTGACAGCATCTCTCCAGCGCTCTAATCCTGGGTGACAGCCTCTGGGGCAGAACAAACACCCTCTACCCACCCCCCCCCCCCCCCCCCCCCCTCCACACACACACACACACATCTCTCCCTCTCTCTCACACACACACACACACACACACACACACACACACACTCTTGCCCACATCACTCCTTTCCACAGAACTGGAGATGGTTGCCTTGGAAACGGTCTGTCTGCGGGACGAGCGGACATGTGTGTGTGTGTGTGTGTGTGTGTGTGTGTGTGTGTGTGTGTGTGTGTGTGTGTGTGTGTGTGTGTGTGAAAAAGAGAGAGGGAAAGAGAAACAGTGAATTTGTCAGCGTGAGCACTGCCTTTGTCTCCATCAGAGGGTCAGGATGTCCGAAAGCAAATGTGGGTCACTGTAGAGGACTCCTGTCCCTTTCCATCTCAGTAAACCTCCGAGAAAGACAGACAGAGAGGGAGTGACCTGGACAGAAGTGTTAGAAAGACAAGCACAGGGACACTGAGAGACAGGAGAGATGAAAGATAGAGACAGAAAGAAGAGAAATACATTAAAACACACACACAGACACACACACACACGGATGCACACACACACACACGCACGCACACGCACGCACGCACACGCACGCACGCACACACGCACGCGCACGCACACACACACACACACACACACACACACACACAGTAAGGTAAGGGTGGCCATGATGTATCTTCATTTAAAGCTCCATCACACACATTCACAGTGAGAGAAAGTGGATTAGAACATTATGTCCAATATTCCAATATGTGGTTTAATGTTCTGCATTTCTCATTAGTGGGTCACTTTGATACTAAAAGTATGATTCTATGTAATGACTGTATGATATCTGTACTGTCCCTGTGTATATCTCTGTGTGACTGTGTTTAGAGATAAGCAGGAATATTATGACTTTGCAGTGTTTCACTGTTCTGCATGGCTGCGTCAGTAGCTATCTGCTCCAGATTGCCAGGCTGCCACTAATCAGGGTCTGATTCAGTGTAGTCCACGTGAGATGGGATGACCAACGCCATCTCCCGTCAGCCTTGTCTAGTTAGAGCAGCTGATGGATCTTTAGGTGAAGTCATGCTGTCTCTCCCTTGATGCGCATCATTGTAAATAAACTCTGTTCCTGATTTTTCATACTATTGGTCTGACTGGGTCTCTATTAAATCTATGGTATCAAAATTACCATCAACAGGAATGTGTGCGCACACACACACACATTCACACACCCACACTGAGTCTACAAATGACAAATGACTGTGTATATTATGGCTACAGATGCCATACCTCTTGTATGATTATTGGTCTGTAGATAAGAAAGATATTTCTTCAAATCCATATGGCTCCCATTGTTTTATCTCCTCAGGGTCATTTATATTTCGTTGGTGGCCTGGGAGATATATGTGACCTCAACAGAAACACATTACTCAAGATGTGAAAGTCACTGATCGGGGGAGAGAGAGACTTAAAATGTGTAAACATTCACTGGGATCGTTGCCATGAATTGCCTCAATGGGAAATGCAGAAATCTCTTTAGCTCGACCTTGTGACAGGAAGCATTTCATTTATCACGAAGACCTCCACAATAGCAGATGAGTTTAGTTCGTATAATTCATAAAATAAGGTTTAAATCAAATATGAGATGTTAGAATACCAGACGTGTGAGCAAAAACATAATCAGCTAGCGTAGGCTAGCTTGTGGTGGCAGTTCTGAATGTATGTGCACACAGTGATTGACACTTAAGAAGGCAAATGGAAATCATTACAGCTCATTCAACATCAATCCATGAATCCATCCATCAGTAGTGACATGTTGGTAAATATATTTTTGTAAGAAAGCTTTAAATGAAACATGCCATTAATCAACGGTGACACACAGAGAGGAACAACCAGTAGAGTAATTACCTGTCCACAGATGGCAGTCAGACACTCACAGCATCACACACACACACACACACACAGTTTAGTTATGCATCAGGTCAGGTAACAACAAACACCAAAGCCACTCACATCTTCAACAAACAATTCAGCTCAGTAATTGAGTGACAGGCATCCCCTTTCAGCTTTGACTTGGTTTACCTTGAGAAGTGACTACCTTCTTAGATGTGCTAAACAAAGTCATGGATGTCCATTGTCAAAAGACCCACAAGTAGGCTATACACATACATCAAACACATACACCATACACATACATATACATATACATACACATACACATACACATATCTCTTTGAATAGATGGTTGCGCATCTTAACAAAGGGCAGCTGACTGGAAAATTCCACTCGAATGCTGGGTGGGTTACTCAGTTGGATTCTTTCTTGGAAAAAAGAGGGATTCCACTGCAAGTAAACACCGAAGGAGCAGGAACAACACTTACGTAACTGATGATAGCTAGTCTACAGTATGTGGCCCACTGCATGGACTAGTAGCCTAAGGCCCAGTTACACAACCATCATGCATTCATCCCACAGGCAATTTAGCAGACTACAAAATAAAGTACACGTGCCACCACTGCTTGTAATGCTGAAAGCAGGCAAGCATATGAAGAAATACGGATTTTCTTTTCTTTTTAAAATGATCACATATTTAGCAGCATTGTATAGCAGGACATATGTTTAGTTTATTGAATAAATTAGAATGAACAATCATATTAAGAAGAAAGACTGTGCAGAGGACTGAACAGATTGTTACATTATGCTGCATTGGAAATGGATGTATTATGGCTGTGCAGGCTATCACTTAGAAGAAGCATTTATTTCAAAATTGTGAGAAATGGTGTGTGAGCTTTAAATAAAAATTGTATTTGTCAATAGACTGTAATTACCATTTCTGAAATTTCTGTTGTGTGTTTTCACAATCAGTGTGTTTGGCAAGACTTTGCTGTTTCGTGTGACTACATATCATATCACTTTAATTTGAAACATTCACACCGTTTTTAGACCTCACTAAGCTCTATCAAAGGCCCATGCACGCTCATAACCTCCCTGAGTACTTTTCTCATAACATCATTCATTCATCATCCTAGACCAATCTCATAAATTCATGCTGTGTTCATATGGATTCATTCATCATAGACATTCCACCTCTCTAATGTTGATTCTGTGAGTGGCTTCTGGAGTCTGCTTAACATTCCGGCCTGCAAAGTCTAATGGAAATGCGTCACTGACCAAAAACCCACCATCGCTGAGGAGTGGATCCACAATCCCAATGCTCCCTAAAGGTGAAGTGACCATAAACACAAGCACCAGTGGAGTTCCTGTAACCTCACTGGCAGTACATCACGTCCAACCACAGGTCCAATTTCCCATCATGCTTTGCAGAAAATTAACCATGCGTTATCTCGCTCACCCTACGGTCCACATCCGTCTTCGGAAAGGGCCCAGAACACCCCTACCACCGGCGAACGGAAACGGAGCCCACAGTCCATTAACGGAATCTGTGAAATATTGATCATTCCTGACATAGTGTTAATTGGAAGAAGGTGAGTTTGCTATCTCTCCAGCAACATGTGTGGACCATCCAAGGGCATGTGTGCTGGAACCTCTTCTCTAAAGACCAACCCCTGAGGATGGTAGTGTGATGTGGCGCCACAGTCTCTGTCCAAGAAAAACATATTGTTTTGGTGTTAGATTGGTTCGATTGTTTGATACAGTATTACAAGGCAACAGCAGAGTTGTTACCTCAAATACATAAAATCAGAGATTGAAAGGCATCTATATTGCAATTCCTGCATCTTAATTTGTCTGTGATATGTGCCACAAAATGTCTCAGCTTGTAAAGTCCTTAGTCAGCCCATCAGACAGAGCAGTCAGTACAAATAACCTGAATAACAGTATCATATGGCAAAAACCTGAAGAATATGCCAACATCTCCTGACGAAGATAGAAAATTTCCTAAAGTCAAGTGTTTGACTAAAGCTGTGGCAATTGAGGACCTGCATGGACGGATGTGAAAGGGAAAGCTGGGGCCGACTGGGAGAAAAAGAGGCATTTCAGCCATCATGCATACGCTCAACGTGTGTGTGGATATCTCATGTGTAAGAAGCTTGGCTGAAAATTCACATCTGTTTTGTCGATATTTCAGAATAAAACGACCGTATAGTCTGTGAGCATAATGTATTGTAGGGAGAGCCCAGAGAGAGAAATTGTGTCTGTGTACCGAGAGAGACTGAAAGAAAATCTGTGTGTGTCAGAGAGAGAAATGGAGAAAGAGACGGAGAGTGGGAGTGGTGGTGCCTGACTGAGAGCCTGTGCAGCTGACTAGAGTCTTTCACATCAGATTGTCGTCAGAGCCGCCAGCATGGGGTAAAACTCCTCTGACTAGAAATCAGCTTGAGGGGGAAAAAAGGGAGGGATGGAAAAATCCCTGCAGAGGAAAAATACGACAGAGAAACAAAGTGAGTGAGAACGAGAGAGACAGAGAGAGAGACAGAGAGAGAGAGAGAGAGAGAGTGAGAGTTACGAAAAGCACAAGTATGAGGTCATTGTCTGCCACCATGTGGACTCTCAAGCAGAGAAATGACACAAAAAAGACTGAAGTGAACTCAAACGAATGGAAAAGGTACGCAAGGCGCATTTGTTTGACAAAAAAACGTGCAATTTGAATTTGTGGTTAACCATTAAAGAGCTGGTATTAAACATGGTATTTGCATTTGTGGCGATACATTTATGTAGGACTGTTATAACAAAAGTAAGGTTGATTATGACCCATGCTACACTGTATTAAATAGCAGCTAATGAATACAAATGATTTATATGACTAAGGACGGAGGACCCTGGATGCAGGACTAAGCCATTTTAAACTGCCGCTTCACCTTGACTGATGGCCATTTTACAGCATTCAGACTACGCTACACACTGTGTCCGAGGAAAACAATGGCAGCAGCACTGTGTGATGGAAGCCATGCATGCCAGTAAAAAATAAAACAGGATTGGATTGACAGCCTGAAGCTGCGAATTTATGTAGTTTTCAGAATATGCAAGAGGCAATTATGGAGGCAAACAAGCCAGTAAGCGAGTGAGACTGTTGGAGGGTGGGGGGGACAGTGGTGGGACAATGTCCTCAGAGAAAATGCTACCAATTATGAGGTGAAGCAATCAACCACGCCGTTTGAATTTTAAAGACGCTTCTGTTTTGTGGAGCCACAGAACCCCCTACTGGGCATCTGTGGTAACTGCAAGCCTGACTTACAGCCATGGTTAACAATACATACATGCCTCCTAAAATTTTCCTAATCCCCCATGAAATGGTGTAATGATTAGGCACCAGCTTTGAAGGATGAGGAGCCCACCTATGACTGACGTGAGGACGAGGAGCCCACAAGATGTATGATACATTAACATTGTAACTAGGAGTGAACACAACCAAATAGCCTTTGGGGTTGTGTCAACTCAGGATACAAGAAAATAACCAGTTGTCCTCCTAATGATGGGTGTACGTCACTTTTATTGTTATTCAAAATAAGATACATAAGATGCACTCTGCTGAACACAATCACACAAGGGGAAAAAAGATTTAAAAAAAAGAACTGTTGTCAAAACTGGAAAGCAAGTATGAGTGCTTTGCATGGGAATTATTCCTTGAAAGTATATGAACACATTATTAGAGAGAAAAAAACATTTAAAAATGGCACTTGCTGTTTTCTTTTAGTATGGAATAGCTAACCTAGCATTGCCGTGAGGTTGAAGTAGGAAACGACAAGACCAAGAGTGGAAGACAGAAGGGGAGTGGGGAGCCTGTGGACTCAGTGGTGCCACTCTAGTCTTCCACTCACCACTTGGCCAACCTGGCATCAGTTTACTCGTTGTTGCCTGGCAACCAAGACCATTCAAAAAGAACAAACACATGGTCATGAGGACATGAACCTGGACAGAGGGGAGTGGGCATCTAGGTAGGTACAACGAAAACGCAAAACAGTTAAATGGGAAAAACACAAGGAAACAGAACCATCAACCATCTTGAAATCCAATAGGGGACCTGGCTTCATTGCCAGAGTGCTCAAAATAATGAGATGACAATATGCCACAGAAATGAGAGAAGCCCCAGTTATACCACGACCTGAGGGGCCAAACAATCTTTTCTTAAAATGAATTCCCATCACACATGCCGGTAGGATGTAGGCTGAAGCTTTTGACTTGTTTTGTGAGTACAGAAACCAGTTCCAGCGCAATAACATATGTCTAAAAAGTTTTGTACAGGGAAAGGATTCAAATCAATTTCAGGTCTGTCTTGCAACCACAGACAACATATCTACCTTCCTCACTGTGCCTGATCAAGTAAAACAAAAGTGGACCGACATACAACTTCTTTACAGATTTAAATTCTTCTTTAAATATGCAGTACTGTATGTTGGGTGTGATGCTTTTCATTAAAGATTTAAAAAAAAAAAAAAAAAAAAAAAAACTCATGGCTCTGTCACAGATGTACTCTAGCCTGTCAAAATTATTTAGCCTGTCAGAATGTCTGCATGGGTGGAGTCACGTTTTTGACAGAGGTGGATATTGGGCAAAGGCCTTTTCTTATGGTCTTTCTACTGATGTTTTATGGTGAGGATGTTGACAGGGTTAGACAGCACTGAAAGCCCTCCTTGGAATAGCGAGAACACATCTCTCTCTGTATGCAGGAAGGCAAATGTCTACTGTACAGTACAAAAAAAGGAACTGAAAGAGCATCGCTCTTGTTTTTATGAGCCATTTTCACTTTTGACTTGCTTGGCTGCTGGTTCTTCAGCCTTTTTCCCATTGGACTCCAGTGCTCTCTTCTTTGGGCTGGTGTGCTCTGCAGAGGGAGAACACAAAGAACAATATGAGCCAACACCTTACTTAGATATGTCCACTGACAGAGACCTTAATGATCCAGTCTTTAGTCCAGTCTTTAAAAATGCTACTGAACAATTACATCGCCTTCACCTAACCCAACCCCTAATCTTAATCACATATTGTTGTTAACAGTGTGTCGACTGGTAGTTTGTTACAAGAAAAGTATGACCCAATATGAAGGCTATTTGCTCTTCCTTCAAGTATCCAATTCATGGTTTCTTTCAATCTATCAGATGTTAATCACATACATGAATAGGGGTGTCACGATTCTCCGAATCCTTTTAAAATCCAAGCTCTCCAAATCGCTTTTAAAGTCACAATCTTTTTCTTAATTATTCTACCATCAATGCATTTCTTGTTTATTAACTGACATGAATGCATGAACCTCAAAATATTTCCACACAGGTGACTTCAGAGAAGCGGGAGGGGGTTTGAGTTTAGTTGATGTGTTTCTAAGTGGCTGCAACTTAGATAATGTTGCCGTGCCGCACTTCAACACTCGTGTATGTTTTTTGCCGTCTTGGCATGCATGCTGGATGTGACATTGGAGGTGGCTGCAGCATCAATTCTACCTTTTATTCCGAAGTTTGAGATCATGTCATTTCTATCGATATTCAACTTAAAACCGAAATCGTGACACCCTTATATACATGAATTAAACAAATACATGAATTTATCAAACAGGTCAGATAACTCAGTTTCAAAGGGACACCAGGCAAGCCTGATGCTTTTTCTCTACGAAACTCCCCCTCGCTCGGTGTGAAGCTCTTTTCCTTTTCTTTGAGTCTTCCGTCAAGCGTTTTCGCTGCTTCTTCGCCGGCTCTGCCATTATACACACGTTTGCAACAATCTCTAGCGTTTCGTTAGCCTGCCTCTGTGCTGTAAACTGATCCTGCTTCGGTCGGCGGGTAGGATACACAGAACTTGCAAGTGGGATATTCTTCCTACAGGCAGTAGGGGCGGGCGAGAGAGCCTTCATTCGCCCCGTAATGAGTAATTTAACCATATACCGACTTACGAAGATGATTAATTAACACGAAATCGTTGCCTGGTGTCCCTTTAAAATCCTTTCATGGACAAAAATAATCTTAATATTTGTCAACTAAAATGCTGTTAACTGGTAAAAACAAGAGAAACAAGGATCCTTTTAATGGAACAGCTTGAATCATGGAGACACTTACTGTGGTCACCGCCATCCTCGTCATCGCTGTCGAATTTGGTCTTCTTGCCCTGGGGCTGATGGTTTCTTCCTCCTCGGTCCCAGCCGCGGCCGCCTCGTCCTCTGCCTCTACCGCCCCTGTGACCACCTGGAGGGAGGAGGGTGGGGAGATGAGCTTGGGCCCATCTGAGGGACTGGAACCACAAAACTAACAAAAACACAGCTACATGGCTGCCACTGATGCCTAATCAGTGGGTCAATGCTAAATTTCTGGTCTTACCATTGACAATCGCTGTTTACACATGTATTCAAGATGTACAGCCAGAGATGCTGCTGACCACTTGTGTTTAGATTCAGGTACTGCCAAAGTTACATTCAGTAGAACTCCCATTACACTCCCAAAACACAACGTGTATATACACTACAGAAGATATGTAGTTAGAGGTCCAGTATGTAGGAAATAATGGAAAATAAACTGTAACCATTCCAAAAATGATCACCATGTTGTCAGAGAGTAAGAAAACACGATGAATTAAAGTAATGGCTTATTTGACAACATTACTCTAACCCGTAAAACCCCGTAAAACCCATGAAAATAGATTAGTTATGGGGCGGAATCTCTTGGAATTTTCGTTTATGTTTTGAATGATTAATTCTAGAATAGCGTATTAATAATTGGCTAGCGCGTCCTCCTATTTGGGTTGCCAAATTAGCAAAGGCCAACTGTCAACAGCTGTCAGTTGTAGTCATGAACGCCTACGAGAGGCAGGCAAATTTCCAAAATTAAAACAAGAAACAAATTAAGTGGACATCGGAGGAGCTTCCTGAGATGGTGACGTCTTCGTCAAACGAAGAATATCAACTCTGACGCAGAGCTGGCCATATTTCTCCACAACAGGTAGCCTAGGCTAAACTTCATCTGCATCGCTGTTATGTTGGTTAGAGAGGTATTTTTTGTTTTCACTGTTTCCGTAATGTGTAGCTGGGTCATGGTTGGAGAAACGTTAAAGCAGCTGCAGGTCAACTAACGATAGCTAAGTCTTCATTACCTCTGGCAACCCAGAACAGGCTCGCGTCTGGTAGTCTTGAGAACATTCACCAGTGTTTTGATTTTGGCCTACAGAACGTTCGGTAACAATCATACAAATCGCACCTTTAAATGCATGCAGACCACCTCAGCAATTGGTTTGAGTGATCGGATCACAATGTGTCTGGATGATTGTTTACAATTTAGAACTGACCACTTGTGATCGGATCACCCAAGACGCATTTCAATAACAAATGTAGCAGGGGTCATAGTGTCAGTGCTGAAGTACCTCGGCTTCTGCGTTTGTTTAGCGACTCCTGTTGGTCTTCGATGATCTTCTTCAGTGTGTCCATCTCCACGTCGCCCCCCAACACCTCCCACTCCACATCCTTCTCCTTCATCTGCAGCTTCCCCCCTTTCGCTGACTCGGCCTTCTCCAGGGCTTCTTTGGCCTTGGACCTGAACAGAATGGTGCCCTAAGGAAAGCACAAGAAACTATGAGAGCCCTCAATCGCCAGGGAAACCACCCGACACTCCTTCCTTACGTCAAAAAGTACAACTTCATACTAACCATCACACTAAACATAACTGACATAAAGCTAAGTGGGCCAAGTTGTGCAGTGAACAAGTTAAATAAACCCACAGCAGTTGTAGAGTATGTACATAACTAGGCTCTGCGGAGTGACATTTAAACCCAGTTTACGGAATCACCCTGAGGAAACTGGCCAGTAGGCCCTCTGGCCTCACCTCTTTAGCCCCTCTGGCAAAGTCAATCCACTTGATCTCGGCGTGGCCAGCGAACAGCTCGTGGAAGTCCTCCCGAGACGTCTGACCCAGGTCGCCCTTAAAACGGAGCAGGCAGCCTTTCTGCTCCTCCAGGGATTTCTAAGACAGTCAGAACAGGCAAAGTAAGAAAGTGTCTCACTACATGCACACATTCACACACGCACCCTCACACACACACACAATGGGCCTGTAACCTGTGCATGGATTAATCTTAATCTAAACACTTTTTTTCCTCAATGGAAGTCTCCATTGAGGACCAGGCTTCACTGATGTACAGGAAACCAGCCCAATGTGTACCCTGCAGTCTGAAAAACAAACACAAAACCTCACTCACCAGCTCCTCCTCTTCTGCTTGTTTCTGCTGCTCCTCCTTGTCACTGGAGGGGAAAGGAGTACAGGTTAAAGCCATATAATTACTATTGAAGGATCTGACAAGCCCAAAGCATTCTCAAGGTGAAGGACAAACTCACGTCTTGGCTTTGGCCTTGGCCTCTACTCGGCCCTGCTTTCTCTCCTCTGATTTCTTGCTGAAGTAGTCCTCTCTGAAACACAGCACAACACAACTAAGTTCCACACAGGGTTTATGCATGTTCAAAAACTAACTTTTCAGACCTTGTTAAGGATCATTGTGAATGAAACTTAAGCCCAATTTCACAGCCTTAACATTCAGAAAAAACATATAGGAAAAACAGAGCCCCAGATTTTCTAGCAAAGTAAATAAATACAGGTTGCAAAGTTTAGATCACTTGTAGTCTACATTGTGTTATATCGATACCATTGTGGGAAAGAACTACAACATTGAACTAAGATCTGTGCTGCAAAAAAATTTCTCATTGAGTGCCAAAAACGTAATATTACGTTTTTAGCTTTTTTTTTTTAAATTACGAAACTAGACACTCTAACACACCTTATATGTGATTTTGGGAACTCTGTGATGAATGGAAATTAAATATATGACGATCGACAACGCACAATCTGGACATTTTATCATAACTCGGTTGCCGCTTTGGGTCGAATCAGTGACGCATGCACGTCAGCTCAAAACCAGGCCATTTTCGTGGGTCTATCACTAGGTGGCAGTCTCGCCAGGTCACTTCCCAGAAACTTTACAGGCAACACTTCATATTTCATGGTATATCTCCATTTCTAGAAAAAAACAGCGATTTTGATGAAAACTAGCCACTGTTTAGCTTGGGATTTCTCAGGAACAGAGGCGTTTAGAAATACACGGTTTGCACCCACTGAGAGTTTAAAGTCTCACCTTTCAAACCAGCCATTGTATGTGTTCATAGCTATAACACAGAATATGCTGTGGCTGTACAAAAATCATCAACAATGGTCTAGATTGCTGGCACTCTAGGACAAAGCTTACGAAAACAGCTTGGCATTCAATGAGTTAAATGGCCGCTGTTGAAGTACAGTAACCACATCTAACACATCTAAGACCTACTGCACAATACGTCAATGGATTTAACACTTTTAAGGCCTAAAATTCAAATAATAAAGTTTCAAGTTAGACTTTTTAACATCCAGTGAAAACCCTGTTTTGTGTATGACTGCAAACAATATCAGAAATCAGGTATGAATTTATAAGAACTAGATTGGCAAAAATGACACTTTGCTATTAAATATCCATCTAAAAGCTAACAATGGTAGCTAAGAGGTGGATAAGGGGATAACGTACTTCATGAGGACAATCATGTCATTGTCTTTGAACTTCTTAACATCGTCGCGGGCAACAAACTTCTTGGCGGATTCTTCTGTTTCCATGACCATGAAGATGGAGCCCTAGGGAGACAAACTGGTTAGCTTAGCATGACACTCCTCTGAGACATCACCATGAATCAGCATCCTGTAGAAGAGGTCCACAGTGAAGATGATGCAGACAACTTTTAAACTTGCTCACAAATGACTCAAAGACCTTTGTGCCGTCACTATTCCAGGTGGGAAATACAACAGGCCAAAAGAGGTTGACGACAAGAAAGTACGGTCTTTACAAAAATCTTACTTTGAAAGCCTTCAAGGGTCCTTTCCTCATGTGAATATTCTCAACTGTGCCTTTGTCACTTAACCAATCCTTGATTTCATCCAGGGTGGTATCCAAAGGAAACCCTTTCTGTAAGGACAAACACAACAAATGAATAAGAGAAAAAGTTCTAGAAAGCTCTCGGTATGAACTACGCAAACTGAGCATCCTTATATAGTGTATATTCCACAATAGTACCCATTAACAGTCCTATAAGAAAACAAAAGCAGTCAGGTGACTGCAGAGCCTGGCCACTGTCACACAATATTAACCGAAGTGAAACCACATTGCAGCATCTTCATTCTGAATCAGATCTGGAAGAACATGTAAGTGGTCCAAGATATGGTGACCCTCCACTTTGTATACAATTAACAAGTACACTGGATCAGTAGTTTTTGTGAGCGGACATACACAGACACGCACAGTTGACTCACAATGTAGACAGACTTGTGCTTGAGGGCATCTTTATACTCGTCGTTCATCTCTGGGAGGGGCTTGCTGAGGCAGCGGCGGATTTTGGTTTTGTCTTCGCTGACTTCCAACAGACCCGTTTTGGATTTCCTCAGAGCTTCCACAATGACGGACTCCTCTGTTGTTAAACTCTTCAACCTACATGTTCAAAAAAGCGAGGTGAAATCTGCTATCTAGATTTGACTGTAGAAACAGTACTGCTATGAAACCACTTTAGTTAGTATATAACTTAAACTAGCATTTCATGAACTGTGGTCATGAGAAGACCATATAGGTGTTCCATAATAATCCTACAATTTGAGCTGTTCAAAATTAAAATTCACATACATGCTTTTATCGGTTGGAAATTGGACTAATTTAAAAAAAAAAAAATATTTATTAATTTGTTTATTGTCTGCCTTGTATGTCTTGGTGTCACGGGTACGATGACGACTACGCCGCTCCGTCCGCTATTGTCTTTGTTAGTCTATGTGTCAATGACAATGTCTTATATGTGGAGCGCTTTGGGTTGCACTCTGTGCATGTTAAATGCGCTATACAAACAAAACTGACTTGACTTGACTTTTAAGTAGTACTGAACCCACCTGTTAAATTTCAACATAGTCTCCAGTGTAACCCATCCATCATCTACCTGAAGTTGTTCTTTCAGGAACTTGTCTCGGACAAGATTGTGGTCTCCAAAATAATACTGAAGGAAAAAGAAAATAGTACAATGACCCTCAAAAGGTGTGCAATAGAATACAGTGACATCCTTGAATTTCCCCTTGGGGATGAATAAAGTATCTATCTATCTATATCTGCTCTTCATATCATAACAGCATCATATTTGACAGTCTGGTTACAGCTAAGATGTGCTGAAAGCTTATTAGTAGTTTCGTCATAGGTGAGAGATAGGTGCAGTTGACAGGGCAGCTGCAAAACACAGCCAATAGATTGGCGGTGCTGGCATTTCAATTATGTTAGGCCCCATCATCCAAACACACACATCCGGTGTGCCGGGTAGGAGTGCATTCAGTTTCATAACATCTTTACCCTTAGAACAGAGGCTTTAGCCTAAAAGACCCATACGTTTTGAAGTTTGGAGGATGCCGAAAAAGACACACTTTACCACATGTATCGATACATAAACAGCCACAAGTGTTACTTCGCTTACCTCAATCTGATCAGCAACCTTCTTCTCCAGCGGCGAAAGCTCTTGATTTTCTGCCATTTCTGCAGGTGTTTGGAAAATGGATGTATAAGGGACCTAATGTAATCTTTACTACGTGGTTATCGTTATGTAGCCTACACGTAAGTAGGTAGGGGTGAGTGCCGTCGCAGACGCACCTTCAACGTTTGGCGTTAGAAGGCAAAGCTAGCTATTAGCTCATGTAAGCAAGGCCCACGTGTTGATGTAGTACAAAGTAAACATGCATGACTAGCAGTATAGGCCTTTCTCCTAGCTTAGCAGATACTAACAATATCTTCAACAAAGTTATAGATGAAAACACTTGAACTAATACAGTTAACAATCTGATAAAGACCGACTACTGTTAGTTCTGCTCCGTGCCGGTGCATATTAGCCCAACTCAGTGGCGCATGTTCCTGGACGGCACGCACCACTTAACTACCATCACTCTATAAAGAATATATTTTACTGAGACGTACTGTCATACATCTCACACATTTTTTGGCGAAAAATGCTTAGTTACTTCGTAGTTTGGACTAAATGCGTGTATGATGACATGCACGTTTTCAGCCTCCTAGCTTTAGACACGTTTCTTCACCACTTAGCTGCTAGTTAAACCAGACTATCAGCTACACATAGAGTACATTGTGAAATTAGTATTCACCCTAAATATACGATCGAACAACCAATACAGTTGAATACTAATAACATACTACAAATCGTTCAAAATGCTATGCTTACTTGAAATTGCAGTCCGTCTCGTGGAAGTTAGATGACTCACGTTTCACCGTCCCATAAACCAACGCGCTCTGCTTCACGTCATATGAGGCATGAGCATGAGGTGTGTGAGAGCACACCTAGCGGTCATTCCCAGATAAGGATCCACCAATGCATCATAAAACAGTGGCAAAAATCTTTATTTTAACCCCCAAATTTGTACACACCTTTTACTCATGTTTCAATATATAAATAAGTGGGATGAAACAGACTGACACAAGAAAAAGAGCTACAGTAGGCATACATAAAATTCCATTCATCCAGATAAAACATGACACGATTCAATAGTTGAATCCTGATTAAATTGATGGTCTATGTACTCTGCCACAACATCAAAGATGTCATCAATGCATGTTCACATACAATTCATAAACATCAAGTTGCTACATAAAATTCAAACTACATGTCACAACACACACAAAAAAGCACACAACCCCCCCCCCCCCCCCCCACACACACACACACACACACACACACTAAAAGTCAATGTTACGGTTGTCATTTATGAACATTTATTAAAACACCTGACTTAAATGTTCATTATATAAATCCTTTGAACCATAAAAAATGTTTGGAGGGAAAAATAAATCATAATAACAGACATTCTATTCTATATTTTCTGAGGTTTGCTGTGAAAATGTTCCCTGAGTATACACAGACCGTTGTTTGACACACAAATCTTTCAGTGTCTGGTATGACATGGCATGACATTCTCCATATTATAGAACAGGTTTCTTTTGATGAGAATTTGCATTATATTGCATTATTATTTATGCAAAATAACCTTTCAGTCTCTATGGGTATCGTATTACGTTACATTATTAATCACACACCACTCTCTTTTTGGCCCACGTATTTGGTTATTAACAGTCAGACTAATTATCATTTAAAAAAAAACCTGAGTGACTATGAATGGAAACTGACAACAACCCTCCTGTCAGCCCGGGTCCAAGATTCGGCAAACCAACACCACCTACTCTTTTATACTGTTTGGGTCAGTGCTGTTGCTATGATGAACAGATGATGAAACAGGATGTGCTGACGTGGGGGTTGCTAGCTTCCGAGCGTACAGATGTCTGTACTTAACGCAATTAACTGGACACTCTCTTGATGTCTTCTTTTCCATCTCCCTTCTTGTGTTGCAGGTGCCGTTTTATGTCCTTTATGTCATTTTGATTTTTTGCAATGTGATTTGTTTTTGTTTGTTTTGCTCCGAGACACCCTAAACCAACCCTACTCTTCTCCTTCTTGTGGGGCAGCCGTGGCCTACTGGTTAGGGCTTCAGACTTGTAACCAGAGGGTTGCCGGTTTGACCCCCAACCAGTAGGAACAGCTGAAGAGCAAGGCACCTAACCCCTCACTGCTCCCCGAGTGCCGCTGTAGCAGGCAGCTCACTGCATTGGGATTAAAGTGTGCTTCACCTCACTGTGTGTTTACTGTGTGCTGAGTGTGTTTCACTAATTCACGGATTGGGATAAATGCATAGACCAAATTTCCCTTACGGGATCAAAAGAGTATATATACTTATACTCCAGGATTATGCATCAACTCCATGCTACAGATTGTAAACACAAACACATCCATGTGATCTTGCTGCACTGGGCAGTGTACCCACAATCTCCCAGGTGGCCTGTTCTGGGTCGAACCGCTCCATGCTGTGCAGGTATGCGCCTTTGGTGTATGAGTAACCACCAGTCACATAAACGCAGCCATTCATGGCTACGGCACCACACTCCATCCTCCTCTCTTTCATGTCTGAGAGTTTGATCCACTTGTCTGTTTTTGGGTCGTAGCAGTCTGTCACATTGGTCTGGCCTCCTACCACATAAAGCCTGTTGTTCAGCGGGACTGAGCAGAGACCGTACTCTAGGGGAACACACAAATAACAAGCTTGATTAATAAGTATTAAAACTTATTAACAGACTTAATACATTCAAACTAAGGCTCCACGTACCTGGGTGGGGACAGGTGGTGACGATGCTCCATTCATTCAGATCTGCCCTGTACATCTGGATCTTCTCATATGTGCAGCTTCCTTTGTAGCCATAATGGCCACCAGTTACATAAATGGTATCATGTAAAACACATGCTGTGGCATTCCCCACACCTATGAGAGCAAGGGTTGAACTGTTTGATTAGACACTACATAAATAATACAGAATTAGAATTGACCCTGTATAATCATCTAAGTATAAGTATATGTATACTCTTTTGATCCCCTGAGGGAAATTTGGTCTCTGCATTTATCCCAATTCATGAATTAGTGAAACACACTCAGCACGCACACACTAATCCCGGCGCAGTGAGCTGCCTGCAACAACAGCGGCGCTCGGGGAGCAGTGAGGGGTTAGGTGCCTTGCTCAAGGGCACTTCAGCTGTGCCTACTGGTCAGGATTCGAACCGGCAAACCTCCGGTTACAAGTCCGAAGTGATAACCAGTAGGCCTCGGCTGCCCCAAATCTAAATCTAAATCTAAATCTAGTCAGGGTGAAGCCAGAAGAACACATTTGCAAATTAGCAAATTTGAATTTGCCCTGCAGGTCCGTCTTTCCATTGAAGCCAATTTACAAATAACCAAAAACCCAGGAACCAATAATAAGCACAGACAAAGAGTCAGCTCAATGCTTCCACATGCAAGATGATTGTTATTCATGCAAAATAAGTTTTCATGTTGACAGACTTTGCACATTGCCCACTTTTAAAATTAGGGCCTTAAAAAAATTATTTCTTATTCAGTCTTCAGTACCTTGGATCATATTTGCCACTAGGAACCACTTCTTCTTGAGTGGGTCATAGAATTCCGTCTCAGCAGTAGGAGCTCCTCGTCTGTAGCCCCCGATGGCATACACACACCCATGCATGGCCACGGAGCAGTGGTAGTAGCGCTCCCCCAACATAGGGCATCCGGGAGCCCACTCGTCATGGTCGCTATTGTACACCCACACGGTGTTCAGGGCCTCGACTTTGTCTGTCCGATAGCCCCCCGTGACATAGATGCTGGGCCCCAGCTGGGTGATGCTGTAGCTCTCTCGGGTGTGGTCGGGCATATCTGTGCCCTGGGCCCATGTGTTTGACAGTGGGTCCCAAATGTGGACCTCGGAGAGCGGATGCCAGTGGTAGCCTCCTATTATGTACATGCTGGTGGTGGGCTTCTTGCAGCTGAGACGTGTGATGGTGAAACCAGGCAGAAGGGAGGACATGAGAGCAGAACGGATCCGCTCTGTCCCACTAAGGTCTGAGCAGTTCCTTTGGGACTTTAGGATGTTCCTGAAGAAGTTCTTTTCATCCAGGTCCATGTTTATGCAGTGCAGCAAGGCCCGGGTAAGGCCCAGACGAGTCAGGGCTCCATAGCTGACCCATTTGATCAGCGCATCCACCAGAACCTCCTGCTTCCTCACGTTGAGGTTCTTGGTGGAGAGAAGGGAGCGAAGGCGCTCAAGGCTGACCTCCAAGAACTCCTCCTGGCTGATGAGCTCCTCAAACTGGAAGAGCACCATCCTCTGTGCCTCTCGTTCTAAACTTGAGCATGCGTGGTGCTCAGCAAATGCTTGCATGCCCAGACAGTTGTCTACATCCAGAAGACGCACCAGGAACTCCTCACATGCAGTCTTAATCGGTCTGACCTGCAGCATGTCCGCAGCCTCTAGGAGCTTCTCCACATTCCCCTGGGTTATCGTCACCGTGGAGGTGTACATAAACTCTATGAGCATGCTGAGGACTTCGCTATTTATGCCCGGCAGTCGCACCAAGCCATCAGTCTTCTCACGCATGTCTGTTGTAAACATCACTTTGAAAAAGGGGCTACGCGCAGCTAGCGCTGCTCTGTGGCAGTGGAACAACTGACCAGTGTTGCACTGCAGTGTAACGTCTGTAAAGAGCCCTTCTGTGTAACACTCCCACATGGAGTCTAAGAATTGTGCTGGGTGCGAAACATCCTGGAATTCATAGGTGTAACCCACTTGCCCCTTTGCAGACATTGTGCACACTGCAAAACAGAGAGAACCGTTCCTTGTTAAATCACAACTTTAACCTAATAAAAATAAATAATGCTTCTGAAAAATTAACAAGCAGGCTGGATTTCATGTATGGTCCAAGTGCACAGAGAGTGTCTTTTTCTATCACAAAGGGAGTCATGTGGCATGAGCATGTGTCTTTCTTATTCTAGAATAATAGCCACATTGCCATGATTTTGAAAGTGCATTAGACTAACCTTCATAAATGTACATATTCTATAGCTTGATTGTGACCATAATTCATCTTTATTGTCGCCTTTATCTATATTAGAAGGCTTGTCAATGATCAAGAGACAAAGAGCAATATAAAGCATGAATGTCTGGATGTGGCATTAAGCCTTATTGCAAGTGGTTAATTGGCAGTACTAAAAAGAAGTGGTCCGAAGTGACCTTGCCTTACACATCTCCATATTGGACAATGCTGTTCACACAACATTTTGGTCATATGCAATATCTTTAAACAAGACTAGAGAAGATAGATATTAAATAACACTAGAACCATCCCCATACAGCAAAATTAAACAGCAGACAAAAAATGAACTGCTGCAGCTTTGCAGTTATATAGAGAGTATAAGAGAAACTAAGTGTGCTTGAAGTGCCCATAGTTTTAGAAATAAGAGAACAGTGCCTCTGGCTTTATGGTGAAATGTCAACTGTCTCAGAGCGAGTGAAATAAGAGTCTCCATACAAAGACTAACATTAACACCACAGAATATGGTTTAGTCGGGCCAAAATAATCCATCAATTTAAGCTTCTACAGGGTCCTTGTGCCCTGACTGATAGACATCTCTCACCTCGCCTTTTCATTTATTTGATGTTTAGGCCTAATTGTGCAGGCCTATTAATTGTCTTGAATTTTCTCCCTTTTGGAGTAGGCTAATGACAGTAACCTGTAGTCCTGCAGTCAAGACAAAAGACACCACTATATCTGAACTGTGCCGTGCCTGCGACTTTGGCGACCCCTACACGGTCTGTTACAAAGACAAAACAAACCCAGTGGTTAGACTACACGTGTATTTGTTGACATTTGTTGGAAAAGCTCAACTTGCCAAATGGATTTAATCAACAGGCTATAGATAAATGCATGTCTTATTAAAACACAGATCGGCAATGTGTTATTAGTGATGAGCCAATCTATGCAGCCATGTATTGCAAAAAACGTTGCAGTCGGAATCCGCCTGGGAAATGTTTAGCAGTAGGCTAGCCTAAGCAGATGTTACTGTGAAAAGTAGGCTAGTCTACATTTAAATCACCATGGCTGTTTGCTTAGCCAAAATTTGGATATCACTTGGCGAAAAGCATTTTCTATAAGGGGTAGGCTAAATGTGTTCAATTTGTCTATATGCTGTATGCTAAACCTTAATCGTTTAAGAGCAAATTGTAAGATATATCTACTACGGCAATGGTCTGAACCAAAACAAAAACATTGCTTACAATAGGCGCTTCGGCGCTCCACCTGCGGTCTCCTGCGCGTCGCCTCTAGAATGGCTTCAGATCATCGCTCCGAAAATGTCAGTCACCGTCACCATAACTGCAAGCTTTTGGGAGGAATGCGTAATCAAAGGGAAATTAGCCAATGCATCTTCATCCATCATATAGGCTAGCCTAAATCTTTCTTTGGCTTGAAGCCACCGCTTGCATTGTTATCATCCTGGGATGCGCCTGATAATCTTGCACAATAGCTCTCACTGAACACACACAGCTGATACGAGATGTTGGGGGTTGCGCCAGTTCAATAATCCAACAACGACCGCCGGTAACCTTAAATCACCTATAGCCTACTCTCACCGACCTATGTCGCACATAATCTCACAAGCCAAAGTTGCATTCTGATTATTATCTCTGATGGGCTTACAATTATTGCAAGAAGCAACCTATAGGCCTACTTGAAAAACGAAACGTTCGTGGTACGTTTTTGCAATGAATGCTTTTCTTAGGCTATGCTCAATCTCTCCGCATCTCTGTTGAGAGCTATTGTCTATTCTGTGTTGAATGTGCCTGATTGCGACGTCGAGACGGTATAATTTTGGCAACATGTTTATTAAATAGTTTTTATTATTATAAAATAAAAAGTAAACACAGACCACATGTCAATTGTTCACTATAGACAAGACCACACCCAACACATAGCAATGTGTAAATTCAGCATGCCAAATTGACTTTACATCACATGTTGTTCGTTATATTGACACCTTATTAAATCAACACAAAAGGCCACTGATTAGACCATGTTCTGATATGTGCCCTTAGCAATCGAAGTGAATAATCAGATCATTACTGTTACTTTGAACTGGCAATTTATGTGTTTCCATCGCGTTACTGAGGGGGCAGCATCGCAGAGTTCTATTGCATGACAGCTTTCAGTTCATTGAGAATTTCAGTAGCACTTGTCCATACTAGAACGCGCGGCTTCAATGGGGTGCCGTCCTCGGTTACAACTCCGGCCAATACCAACCGCTCCAGAGTATACCCTTTACGTGGCATCGCAATATCTTCTTCACGCATTGCCTTAAGCGGACAGAGATCATTGCCTCCATCACCGACGTAAATTGTTCGTGCATACTGTACGCCCATTTTGTCTTGGGCCGCAATAAAATCTTCCAGAATTTTTCTTTTGCACATGTTGATGGGGCACTTGGCGCAGGTGTGAGAATGGTAGCACTGAACCGTTACGTAACCACGGCTATCGACACTGGCTGGGTTTGAAAACACTTTGTCAAATGCTTGTCGAAGCCCAGCTCCCTCTAGGATCCAGTCGATGAACACCATGTTGGCATCGGAGACAATGATGCAGTCGATGTCATTCTTGTGTCCTGAAATGAATGTGAAAAGTTCTAACATGCCGTCTGTGAACGGTATGGTATGCATGACAGATCGAATCGACTCCGATGTAACGCCCTGATCACCTATGTACGACATAACCCTGCCCATATACTCGGTCCATCGCCCCTTCTGATAAGTCTTTGCCAGCCAATCTGGCAGGCGCTTGTCCGGGGTGCTTCTTATGACCCAAGTGTCACAATTTTCATCCACTATTGTGTGGTCGAAGTCGAACACCATGAGGGTCTTCATCTTTCTTTAGACTTCCGCACTGGCCTGTGAAAACATAACAGCATTATTGTCAATCATAGACCTGAATCTTTAAGAATGAATCTGACCGTTTAGGTCAGCAGTTAAGTTATTGTTTAACTAAATTCTCTGGAACCAGAAAACCTTCGTCGTTAGCTAACTTAGCTTGCTAGCCAACACGCTTATCCAAATGAAATCTTCTAACAGCCCACTAAAAATGACCGTGGGAAGCGGTGTTCAGTTGATGCCTGATTAGGATTTAACGACTGACTTATAAGGCGATTTAAAAGAAGTCACTACTTACACTTCGAAATCGTGCGCCACCCAGCAGCATTCAGGAATAGAACTTTTGATTGCCGCTACCGGTTTGCCTTCGAGTGCAAACGCACAAAGCACATTGATTGGCCAATACAAACCCCGCCTACTCAAAATCTACCAGTGACTAAATTCTTTTACTGTCTATGATTTAAACACTGCCAGGCTTGACAGAGAATCAAAGAGGCAAAATGCCATATAACCAAATGTTCAAAGCTGTCAGCTAATTATCTACCACCAAAATGACCATATCAGAGAGTATGTAAAGGGTGGGACAATCCCAAAAGTCTTTAATGGAATAAACAAGATCTGACATCTGCACCACATTTATCATTACAAATGTTACTCGCTGGTTTAAAAAAAAAATAATAATAATGATAATATTTTTTTTAATGAACATACCCAGAGAGGTATAAAACTGAAAATCTTTCAAAAATATAAATCAATTAAAATGACCAATTCCATTCTGGATCATTTTGTCCCAAAAAAATGTTGTGGAAATTAATATGACTTTTCTGCAACCAACCATATCACCAGCTCAACTACCCACATGTATGCCCCTCCAGTAAAAGTGTTAATGATTATCAACAATTACTATGTAATGTTGTCTATTGTCTCTATTTGCCAGACAGGCTGTGGCCGGTTACAGCAATAACAGGAGGATGAGGGACCAGCACATTTCCAGAAAGAAAAAAAATGACTTCACTAGGGGCATTCAAAGTCCGGTCTTACCAACGAGTCAATTTAAATTAACCATTTCTGACTGTAAAACATGTTGTGGATTCTGCGTTTATTTACAGTTCTTAAAACACACAAGTGGGAGGGCACCTACAACTAGGATTTCACTCCCTCCTACACCCATTAAAACCTCTATCATCTGTACCCTTTAGACAGGTGCTATCACACAGGCCTTGGTAGAAACTGGAGTCACCGCTCCTACAGCGAGTCTAGTCGCTATCGCTCGAGCCGGATCTGTTTTTGTCATCTTTACGATGGTCCCGGCTCCTCCTGGGGCTTTGCGACTTGTCTCTCCTCTTCTCTCGGCTGTTTGGTCGTTTTCCTTTGGGGCTGGCGCTCCTCTTCTGTTTGTTCTTGTTCTTGGCCCTGTCGCTGTCAGAGTCGCTGCTCCTGCTGCTACTGCTGCTGCTGCTGCTGCTGCTACGACGGTCTCTCCGCCTTCTCTTTCTGTCCTCTTCCCTCTCTCGACTCCTTCGCTGATTGGAGGAGCGATCGCGGCTCTTGGAGTTCTTGTCTCGCCGGGCGTCTCGGCTTCTGGATTTGTCCCTGCTCCTGCTCCTCCTCCTCTCCCGCTCCTTCTCTCGGTCTCTGCCTCTCTCCCTCTCCCGGTCGCGCTCCCGGTCCCTCTCCCGACTCTTGGAGCGCCTGTTCCTGCGCTCCCGGCTGCGCTGCCTGTCTCGGTCGCGGCTCCTTCCTTTGTCTTGCGTCCGGTCACGCGACCCGCCACGCTGGCCTTGGCCATGTCCACGCCCTCTGGACCGAGACCTGGACCTGCGCCTGGCGTCTCTGTCTGTTTTGGAGTCCCTTTCTTTGCTGCGGGACTTCGCCCGCTCGCCTTCTCCGTTCTTCATTTTCTTGTCGGTCTCCTCCTTTGGTTTGTCTTTGCCGTCCGTCTCGGAGTTCCTGCTGTTGTCTTTGCTCTTACTCCTCTCTTGGCCTCTCGTTCCCGATGACGACTTCCTATCCTTTTCCTTTTCCTTCTTGTCGTCTCTCTCCTTGCGTTCTTTGCTTCGGGAGCGGGCCTTCTTGTCATCGGTCTGACTGCGCCTGCGGTCCCCGTCGCTTCTCTTCTCGCCACTTCGGCTACGGGACCGCCCCCTCCTCTTCCGAGCCTCGTCTTCCTCCTTCTCTCCATCGGCCTTCTTTTGGCCATCTCGGTCTCTGCTCCTAGAGTGGTGGTGTCTGCTCTTTCGGTCCTTGTCCTTCTGCCTGGATGGACTCTGGGACTCCTCTCGGCCTTTCTCGGAAGTCTTCTTCTCTTTTTCCTTCTCTTTGTCAGACGGTCTTCGATCTCGCTCCCTCTCAGAGTTCTTTCGCTCCCTTTCAGAGTTCTTCCTCTCTGCTTCTTTGACCTCTGGTTCAGGGGCTGGCTTCTCTTTCTCCATGTCTCCCCTTTGACAAACAAACAAGAGATATCTATTGTTATTTGGGATAGAGCTTTGTTTGCAAGTATGCAAAAAAAAGTATGTCAAGCATGTCAAAGTATGTCAATCCATTTGGTTTCCCACATGCATGGACAAGAGATCTCTTGCACTTCTCTTTGTGCTTATGATAAAGTATGCACGTGTGGAAGCCGGTCCCTTGTGAATGAGGTCTGTCCCATGATCCTGGTCAAAGGTCAATTTGTTTTATTGTTATAAGATGTCAAAGATGTTCAGAAAATGTTCAGCTAATGTGACCTCTATCCTTGACGGATGGCAATAAGGTGCATTTCCTATGGCCCACACACACACAGCTATACCAATTTCTAGTGCCCTACAGACGTGTTTGTGGGTGCGTGTGACACATACTTATCTCCTTTGATCCAGCGGTCCTCACTGATGCGCGTGCGCTGCACTCTCTGCGTGCGCTGCATTTCCTGGCGCCAGTGGGGAGGAGTCTCACTGCGCCTGAAGCGGTCCCACGAGCGAGAGCGGGAACGAGACGGAGTGCGGTACCTCTGCGTGGGAAGAAAGAAAGAAAAAAGAACAGGTCAAAGATCTAATTACTGTTAATCCAACTCAACTGTACCTCCTGCAGCTTAGCCACACAAAGCAGAAAAGTAAACTGAATGATGTAATACATAAGAAAGTAGAAGAGGATGCTTACATAAGAAAGTAGAAGAGGAAGTTTACATACTTAGACGCAATTAATACCAGAGACTGTCAGACCCTTTACAATCACCACACCATAACCCAAGTCCAATTGCCCTCTCCGCTCTCCCACTCTTACCCTGGGGCCTCTGCCCTTTATTTTTCTGCCGGAGCGGGTCATCACCAGCCTAGTGCGGTTCGGTTGCCTGGAGTTCATCATGGGCCTGGGAGAACAGGAGGGGAAAAAAAGCTAAAGCTCTTTGATGCTCAACAAACACAGTCAACTGCAGTTTACAAATGAGGACAAAGATGCATTACTCAGAAAGCATATATGCTTCGCTGAGCACCAGTAACACAACAGCACTTCTGAAGGGACAAACTTCATGGACCCATGTGAATGTGTCCTTGTGAATAAAGAACTACTATGAATGTAACAACCGACAAAAAACAGTATTTTAACCATTAGATCTCTTGTGTGTGTGTGGTCAATCACTTCTCAAGGTCATATTTTAATAGTACAAATGTATCACAGCACTCACCTGTCCCTCTGTCTCTCTCGCTCTCTGTCCCTCTCCCGATCACGGTCCCTCTCCTTCTGTCGGTCTTTCCCAGAACTCTCTTTGCTCTTGTCCTTCACAGCCTCTTCTCGGGGCTGGGGGCTGCGCCGCATAAGGAAGCGGTTCTCGGGGACGGGCGGCACTTCCTCGGGACGGATAGTGGACACAGGCTCAGCCTCGGCCTCCTCCTCCTGCTCCTCTTCAGACCTGGGATCAGCACAGAAGACAGCAGTCAGCACAAGACACCTCATCTGAGTCAATCACTACAGTCAACATCACAACACTGGCCAACTGCTGACCAAACAGTCCAATACATGCCAAGGTCAATGACTACAGAATTTAAGGAAAGAGAGGAAGGCATTTCCAGTTCTTTGAAAAGCCACTGGCACCAACCCCTTCTTGTCCTTCTTCTTGCGCTTCTGCTCCTTCTTCTTCTTCTTGGCCTCTTTCTTGTGCTTCTTCTTCTTCTTCTTCTTGGACTCCTTCTCAGAGTCGTCCGAGTCTGAGGAGGAGTCGGATGACGAGTCAGAGTCGCTCTCACTCTCCCCAGAGGCCGACTTGTGGCGCTTCCTCTCTTTCTTGGCTGTTAATGGAGTGAGATGATGAGAGGGGGGTTCAGCATATTAGATAGCCAAACAGAGACCTTCATGCACAACTGCTGTAATCAAATGAGTTGGCTAAAAAACTCTGAGACCTACACAGAATAATGAAACCATTTAAAATGAGCAAACCAACAACTTTGTAATTTTCAGTCAAACATTACAAAGACAAACATAAGAAAATGGAAAATCAAGATGAAAAGTATAGAAAACATACCTTTGGCTTTCTGAACTAGCTCACCACAGTTCGTCATCTTCACCTCGCAAATTGGTCGATTGTTAGGGTCCGTCTTCTGACTCTCAATAGTCCTGACGACGTCCTGTCCAGAGATCACCTGACCAAACGCCACATGGATGCTGAGTGGAGTAGACATTCAAAAGGGGTTAATAAACAAGGAGAGTCTATGTCAATGGCAAAATAATACAATATGGCAAAATGTAGTGTTTTCTGGTGTCAGTATGCAACGTACCCATCAAGGTGAGGCGTGGGCTTTGTTGTTCTGTTGCAATGAAGACCAGAGAGTGCGTCAGGTAATTTCACAGAGATGCATGCTATGCAGGACTTCAAGAGACCAGATTTTACTTTCACTTTTTGTTTCACTGGTTAGCCATCATGGAGCAGATCTTGAACAGATAACATCACAATACTGCACAGGACTGGTGATCAATATGATTTTTGCAATACAACTGGTATAAATATAAAATACATGACAAAACTAACAGTGGATAATGAATCACAGTAAGCAATTACATGTAATTAATCAATATACTATACATTCTGAAAAAAAGAGAAACCCTGAAAGAGACATTACATGAGGGGAAAAATACACTCCATCTTTCACCATGTGTAACATGTGTATGTTGAGGTGATGCAACTGTGTGAAACGTAATATAGTTTTTGAACAGCCTCAAAATGTACTGCACTTTAGTCAATAATTAGACTGGAGTGTGGTTACTCTTTTAGCTCTGAAGAAACCACTGCAAAGTGAAAAAACAATCAGATAGAAAAGTGTTTGTGAACATTTGTGAGCAGTTTGTGAGCCTCTTACATGAAAAACTGAGAGCCATTGGTGTCCTTCCCCCTGTTGGCCATACACAGGAGGAACTCTTTGTTGGGTTTGACAGAGAAGCTTTCATCTGACACACACACACACACACACAGAGCATACTGGGAATAAGAAACTTTACAACAACTGGTCTTGAAAGACAGACATCACATACACAAAAAAGAAAAGAACAAGAAAGAATACCCACCTTCAAAGAAACCTCCATATATTGATTCACCACCTCGGCCATTACCTTTTGGAAAGAAAATTCAATGTTTTCTGTTTACTTATCACTTACCTGCAAACCATAATTTGTGTTATGAAAGGTGAAGTTAATAATCAGAAATAAAAAATAAGTTACCTTCGCTAAAATCCCCTCCTTGGATCATAAAGTCCTTCACTACTCTGTGAAACAAACTTCCTTTGTAGTGCAACGGCTTCTGGGTGCCCTTTCCCAGGCCCTTCTCACCTGGACAAGAAAATATGCAGCATGTTTGTCATACAGGAATTTGGGGAAATGAGCATGTCCACTCCAGATTTTACTGCATCAGTCATGATTCTATGGTATACATGATCAGCACTCAATATACATCTGGCTCACTACATGTCAAATTTGATTAGGTTGTTGCTGCACCGTCTCAGATTTTTTTCAAACTTCGCCTACGCAAATAATGACCATGACTATATTAAGAGTAAAAGAAGGAAAGGTTGAGTTTTTCAGCCTTTTTTGAGAGTGTAAAGATGAAAAAAAAGTCAAGGGCCAAAAACAAAAACATTGGAAGTAAACAAAAATATTTTAAAGATGTTAGTTTTTGGACCTATACATCATGTGGACATACTGAGGAAAATCAATGTGTGGAATTCATGCTTTCCCCCAAAAAGGTGCTCATAGGATGTGAATTTTAACATAATTTAGGTCACAAAAGGCAAAAAAAAGTCAATACCTGTGCACAGACAACGGAAGTTCTCACAAGTCTTCGGGCACACATCAGAGAATAACTCAATAACCACTCTTCCCACTACAAAAAAAAAGGAAAAGTATTAATGGGGAAACAGGCCTACTTTATGTTAACAAATAAGTACATTTTCGGTTACGTTTCTTATGCGTCTCGAAGCTCTTTACCTGGCACGTTACTGATGCTGATGTCAAAGAAGCAGCGAGGTCGCTGCGCCTTCACCCCCATCTCACTGTAAACAACAAAACAATCATGTGTGCAAAATACAATTCTCGCCTCTGACGTTATGCAGTCTATGGTTTATCAAGTGTACGTGAAATAAACCTTGTATTCGCCACGTTCGCCAAAGACAAAAAGCCAGAACAGCAGCATTAAGTGTGGCCAAAAGTGACGTCTGATGCGACTAAACTAAAAATTGACCAGTTAAACTACGCATGACACAACGTATAACAATACGTCACTTGGCAAAATTGGAAATCTGATGCAGATACTCTGGATTAACCTAAGCGAAATTAACCAGACAGAGGGTTTCGTTACGGACACTCGACTACTTCATTCAAAGTAAGTTAGCTGAATAGCTAACTAGCTTGTAACGCAAGAAATTGAACTGGCCAATTTCACTGAACCACACATGCAGAGCATTAGCTGTTAGCTTCTTGCATCAAAACCGTAAAGCAACATCAGCTTCCACTTATCAACTAAGGCTGCATTAAATACCTTGGAAGTCAAGACCTACAATGCAAATGTTTTGTATAATTTGACTTCCAATATGGCTAGTAAACTAGCTTGCGCCAGTTCCTGAATTGCAGATGGTGGAGTCCCCCTTAGCTGGCTAACTATTACCCATCGCCAACTTAGCTACATTTGAACTTAACCATAACAACAGATATAATGGAGTCCACTTCAAAGTTATCGACAATAAATTAAAGTGACAAGACAACACGAACATTACCTTTTTAACAACAAGCGATTACTAAAGTCCAAACATTCAAATATCTAAAACGTAAAATGAAACACACGAGTGTAATTCAAGTCCTTCAACACCACGGTTTTCTAAAGATGGCGCTATGAGCCATAGCAATGCATGCTGGGTACTTGTCCGTCAGATACAGCGCCCCGAATGGGTTTTGGATACTTTAATACTATAGTTCCTCTTGTGCAAAAAAAATCTATACCCGAGACTAACCATGTAGACACAGGGCAAGTCACGTAATTTAAAAATGTTTATTTTACAAAAAAGGGAGCATACATACAATTCAGACACCTACTATGCTGACATGAGTGAGTGAAATGAAACAGGTTGAACTTTGTTATTTTATTGTACAGAAAGTAACCTGAGATGGGAGAATTCAACCCAAATCATCACAGTAGTCCCATTTTCCACTTCCAGCTCGCGATGGCCATCAGTGACTATATGCATTTCTTTTTTAATGTAAACCGTTTGGAAAACATTGCAGGCTTTCAGACATTACACAGCTGGCTGGACTACAGAATTTATGTAGCAATGTGTCTCAAGACAGCCTTGCAACATTAATAATAAACCACAGAGTTTCCTCTCACTCTCTTTAAACGACTACAGAGGGATGACTCCAGGCAGCTGAGCTCTTAAGGTCAAAAGAGCAGGTGAGAAGATCATGGTAGGATGGCACGTTTCAGAGTTTGGGCATTCTGGCTGCGTTAAGTCGCATACAAGCACAAGAGGAGCCAGCAGCGTAACGCATCTCTCTCAGCATACCACTCCATTTCTTCGTATCCTCCTCATACCTAGAGCAATCACAAACACACCATCATGAACGCAGAGAAACCTCATTTGGTCAGGGACAGGATGAATTAACGGGAGTGTAAAAAAATCATGTAAAAGGAGAATGACTGATTTCACACATTGGCTCTAGATCCTTGATGATATGCTAGATAAGTGTGATATGCTGTGGCTGTATCAACAAATGTTGAGGAAAAAGAGTTATTATTTTCTACACCTTCAAGGGATATATCTCTTTTGACTCAAAGTATTGCCATTCAGCCAAAATCGAGTTTATGGTAGGGGACTTACTGCCAGACGTCAGTGAGCTCTGTTGGGCCGACCTCTTTGTTTGGAAGCTCCATGATGGCATAACCACCGACGGCGTACAGTGCTCCTCCACTGCTCACCAAGTTTACTGAACTTCTCTCCTGTGGGAACTCTGCGAATGGCTCCCATCTGAATTCATAACATTTAATGTCAGTGTTAGAAGTAATTGACAGCCTTCACCATGGGCCATGCAATGTCACTCACAATCAAAAGGTGGGTATACAAGCTACAAGCTGCGTATAGTTCACGTAATGAAAACTAGTATGTTAAAGTTTCTTGAAGAAATGAAGAGGGGTATCTATCAATAGGGCAGCCGTGGCCTACTGGTTAGCACTTCGGACCTGTAACCGGAGGGTTGCCGGTTCGAATCCCGACCAGTGGGCACGGCTGAAGTGCCCTTGAGCAAGGCACCTAACCCCTCACTGCTCCCCGAGCGCCGCTGTTGATGCAGGCAGCTCACTGCGCCGGGATTAGTGTGTGCTTCACCTCACTGTGTGTACACTGTGTGCTGTGTGTGTTTCACTAATTCACGGATTGGGATAAATGCAGAGACCAAATTTCCCTCAAGGGATCAAAAGAATATATATACTTATACTTAACAGCCCACCATGACTTAAGACTTGTAGACTGCGGCCTGTCAATATCTCTGAACTAGTCATTATGAAATGGGACATTTATGACATGCTCATACTTACTTGTTTGTGGTGAAGTCATAAGTTTCAGCTGTTGCGGTAAGGCCTTCCTCGTTCACTCCTCCACTCACGATGATCTTACCCTTGTGAATAACGGCACCGAACATTGCCCTGGCCAGCTTCATGCCTGCCATCTCCCTCCATTCAGACTGCTTGTGGTTGTACACAAACATCTTGTTGATGGCTTTGCTGGAGGGTCAAAGACAGATTTGCTGCTGACACAGGCTCTGGCAACTCCATGCATTGGTTGATAATGAGACATTGAGTGCAGTCACATTTCACATATTTGTAAAAAGGTCACAAATCTCAGCCTCTAACCACAAAAGCTATTTGTGATGCAGGTTCCTCGTGGGGTAAAAATACTTCAGAAGAACCTGAACATTCGGCTGAGCTCCTTCTGTGCTGAGAGTGACGGAGCATGGACAGCTGCAGTTGATTCTATGTGCCATATGTCTGAACACAAAGACACACGCTGTGGAACTCACTTGTCGTCGGTTTTTCCTCCAATGCAGTAGACCAGGCCTTTGTGAGAGACCACAGCATGCCCATGGATCCTCAGGGGAAGTTTCTTTGTCTCATTCCATTTCATCTTACTGTAAAGAGACAGCAGGAGTTAGTTATGCCATCTAACCAGTCCACACTATAGCCTATAGTTGGACCAGTAAGATCATAAGACATGTAGTTGGATCAGTCAGATCATAAGGCAATCAAATCAAATGCCTGCATTTGAAACATTCATTCATCCACTATACATTAGTGGATAAAGTATGTGGTTCTTCATTATATAGTGCACTATATAGTGAAAAATGGATGTTCCAAAATGTGAGATGGAAGCAAGCAGGGAGGAATAAAAGAAATTAGGAAGGAATAGAGAACAGGTGTGATGTAATTTTTCTGTATGAAACTACAAAATTCCACTTACTCTGTGTCATAGCACATGACTGTGTCCAGGGACTCATTGGTCTGCAGGTCTTTCCCTGCAATGGCAAACACCAGGTTCTCATACTCGCCCATGCTAAACAGACACCTGGGAGAAGGCATGGGGGGCAGAGCCAACCAATCAGATGCCAGCGTATCCAACTGTAACAGAGAGAGGATTACCAGTGGATATGAGAAATGTTGTTGAAAGCACATCATTTCACATCAACCTTTTAAATGTGTGTCAGGAGGTTACATAAAATATTTTGGTCTAGGTCAGAGGATATTTATACTGGCTGTTACTCCATTTTAAAGTAACAGTTTTGTTTTATGGGAGAATTATTTTGCTGCAGTAACAACGTATTATAACTCTACTATAACTATAATTATATTATAACTATTTTAGACTACGGTTGAAAGCAACACTAGACAACTTTTTAAACTGACAAACTACAATGTATAGTACTGGCAGCGGGCTAACCACACCAAAACTCCAGTACATGACTGGGTGAAATGAAGTATACTGTGTGAAGTTTACTGTGTGCTAAGCCACGTGAGGCTAACTAGCAAAGACTGACAAAGAACAAAAATAAAAAAATTGATGACACCATGTCATTGTTCATTGCATCCAAAATGATTAACATTGCTCAGCTGTTAAATGTTCTTTGTAAAACCTCCTTTTCTGATTCATTTACCTTGTAGAAATAACACTGCAGTGGGCTGTCCTTGTTGTCCTCTTCTATGAACAGACCGCCAACGATGTAGAACTCGTTCTTCGAGGTGCAAATGCTGACATGGTTCCGGGGCACTTGCTCAGACATGGCGGCCACAAAGCACTCATTCTCAGCTACGTCATATGCCACAGCGGCTGTTTCGTTCACCATGACGATCAGGTCCCGCGTGAACATGCCCAGTCTCTTGATGTCACTGAGGTATCCTGGCAACAGATCTTCCTCCTCATCCTCTTCCTCTCCCTCCTTCCCATCTTTGTCGCCCTCTCCCTCTGCCTTTTTCTTCTTGGTCTTCTCGGGGAGCTTCCCGCCAAAGGCGTCTTTGATCACCTGCACCTTCTTCATGAGCTCTGCGTCGGCCTTGATCAGGTCATCGGTCTCCACCTTTTCGTGGAAGTACTTCTCAGGCATGAGGCGGAAGCGCACACACTCAAAGGCGTCGCCGAGGACCTTGGTGCGCTTTTCCTTGTCGCAGCGTACCCAGCGCATCAGGGCCTCAAACACATGTTCCTCATGCTCCACGTTAAGCGTATCCGTGCCAATAATGGCGAAGAGCTCATGGGCCGCGAGCTGAAGGAATTCCTCCTCAGCGGAGAGACTGTCAAAGCGGTCGGCAATGTAGTTCCGGGCGGCGACGGCCAAGCGGGGGCAGTTGAGCACCAAGCCAAGCCTGAAGATGGCCAGGCAGTTGGTCAGTGAGAGCTTCTGTTGCAAGTAGTTGACGCAGACGGTGAAGACAGATGGGATCTGGAAGCGATTGGCCACTGCAAAAATGGCCTGCACATTGTCATCGTTCAGGTCGATCTCAGCTGAGTACAAATAGCGGACGATCATGTCCAGGATGTTGGGGTCCACGTCGTCCAGGACCACGTCCTTGGTGTCCGCCTTCTCCTTGCCGTCCTCGGTGAAGAAGAGCTCCCGGAAGTAAGGGCTGCAGGCGGCCATGATGAGGCGGTGGCAGGGGAAGCAGCGGTCGCCCACCTTCAGCGTGCAGTCCACGAAGCGGTTCTCATTCAGCAGCTCCTTCAGGCCATCCTGCAACAGGGTGCTCTGGAAAAGGCGCAGCTCCTCTTTAATGGCTTTCGGATCCATGATGGAGGGAGAGAGGGGTTCAAGGAGAATAGGTTTTGTGGCTGAAGTAGTCCAAAGAAAGGGAAATTGGGGAAAAAACGGAGGAGGAGGAGAGGAGATGGTGGCCACAGGTCTGCTCACCACACGGTGCTGGCTGGAAAAGGGCAGAGCAGAGAAAAGGTTCCCAGCATGAGGGAGCTGTTATTTAATCCGGCCTCCCCTCTAAATTTAGCCACATACCCCCCTCCTGTTCTCTCTCTCTCCCTCCCCCTCATCCTCCATACCCCCCCCCCCCCCATCCCATGCCCAACCAGAGAGAATGCAGACTGGGCCAAATGCGAGGAAGGGCTTGAAGGTGCAGCTGTTGTAATTTGACAGGCAGCCGTAAGTCGTGCCTGAATCAGCTCTGGTAAAGGAAACACAGTATTGAAGACACAGTGGAGGAAATTTGTGTGTTTAATGTGATATTCAACATTAAAGGGCTAGGTTGGTCAAATGTGGACCATGACTTGCTGTTTGTATTAAATACTCCTAGTAGTTAAATGTGAAATTGTGTTTTCATTTGGTATAATATGACTAAAGAGTACAATCATTTTATTGTCCGTGAAGAGTGAGATGTGATCAGGGCAGCCGTGGCCCACTGGTTAGCACTCTGGACTTGTAACCGGAGGGTTGCCGGTTCGAGCCCCGACCAGTGGGCCGCGGCTGAAGTGCCCTTGAGCAAGGCACCTAACCCCTCACTGCTCCCCGAGCGCCGCCGTTGTAGCAGGCAGCTCACTGCACCGGGATTAGTGTGTGCTTCACCTCACTGTGTGTTCACTGTGTGCTGTTTGTGTTTCACTAATTCACCGATTGGGTTAAATGCAGAGACCAAATTTCCCTCACGGGATCAAAAAAGTATATATACTTATACTTATCACTAAAGCTCCAAGGTTTGAAATATCAGGCATCAACTCTTCTTAACATGAGTAGTACACGTAACCAATAGTTGTAATCATGTATCTTAGCTTGCATCATTATTCTTTTAGCTCTAATCATTAGAATAATCAGAATCACAGAAAAGTCTTTCACTGACAGCACACAAGTTTTTTCTGTGATTCTCATCATCTGTCTCAGAATTTGCAAGGATCGGGAAACAAGACAAGTGTGTGCAAACCCAACACAGTCCAGGAAACAGCTGTGGTTACAACAGGTGATAGCTAGCTTGCTCCGCCCATTAGCAATAGCCCACTATCCCACACACTGCTGATTGATGGCAAGGTTCAGTGAGTGGACTTTCGAGGTCCTTCGATTAAATCTATTAGGAGAAGTAAAGAAAAAGTAAGATGATGAAACACAACAAAATCATTTGAGATATGGTGTAGATACAGAATTTCTACAGTGATTTTAGAAAGCTGGGTTTGGTAAATGTACTGTGTATGAAATAACAGGAAATGAACAAAAACAGTTTGGAAGCATATTCATTCTAAGCACCAGGCCTGTGAATTCTAGAACAATCCTGACAAGAGTGTGAGATTAGGTAACAGGGTCTGTTCTGTCTGCCTAGTGCTAAAATTACCATGGGACTCCACTTAAAGGTTGGTAGAGGGGGAATGGGGGAGTAACACAAGTCAGAGGCAGAGACACACAGGGCACAGGGACAGAGAGAGAAAATGAATGACAGAAGACCCAGAAATAGACTCAGAAACCTCGACTCTAAAACAAGCTGGTGGGAGGAAATATAAAAGGCAACTGATGAAACTTGGCACTGGTGCATATGGCACATGTACCTAGGGGTTGCTAAGTGGTTGTTTCATAGGGAAAGTATGTCAAAGACACAGCTCCACAGAATAACTGATCTTTTGACCCCAGACAAGTCCTACTAATTGTGTTACTCTTCCTAGTGACCAGCAGAGGGCAATACTCACTGCTTAATTTCTAGTAACAACAAATAAACACACAATGACAAATAAATTAAAGCTTTGAAAACTAGATGTACCGCATAGCGGTACAAAATATGACCGCCGCTCAGTCCTGTACATCCATTCCGCGAAAATAAATCATATTAATGAATTTGTCTCCATCTTCTACTCCATCCCCCACTCTTGAAACTTTTGTGTATGCTTGTTTGGAATGTGTGTTTGCACACATTCCGCACACAAAGTAGCCTACTGGCGCTGCAAAGGTGAATAGATTTGTTTCTGGGCCAAAAAATTTGTAGCATTGTTATAAAACCTTTAAAATCTCTAAACAATCACAAGTAGGGAAGTTCATCACAGTCCATCCATTGCAACTGGACTGATGAAAGGTACACCTGTAGGCTACATTGTATTTGGGAAAAGCAGAAGGTAGCAGCATAATGTATTTATTTATTTATTATTATTAAACAAAACAATCCCTGTCAGTTCCATGCAGTTTTCAACAGCTATCAAGAAGAGAGGTCATGTCATGGATTTTTGTGAATGTTTCTTCTTCTACATATGCATACGTTTAGTCATCTAGTTCAAATGATATTCAGCTTTATTGTCAATGCACAAATTAAATACCAGTAGTCTAGAACAAAATGCCGTTTTACCCAGTGGTGCAAATAACTGACATGTCCAAAAGGGCCTTCAATGCGTTGCGAGACTGTTCATACACATTTTAACGGGCAAAGTTGAAGAGCTACTGTCCGTTATTGTTTGTGCAAATAATATGCTGATTCATGTTCCCTTGCATTTTGCAACTATGAGGTCCATGGTTAAGCTCAATCTTTTGACGCAATCTTTTGATTTCACCCAGGCTAGTCCATGGTAGGCGTCCGATAAAAATATTGTTTAATTTTGCGATTGAGATATCCACGCACTGGCGCCCCCCCTGCTACGTGTTCGCCCCCCAGTTTCAGAGCTATTCTAAATGCAAAAATGCATAGAGGGAGTTATGACAAAACCGTGACTGTTAAACTAAGCTATATAAGGTAGGCCCTATGCTAGGCCTATTACACAACACTTGTCACTAGGCTATGCTGGCGACCAAAATAAAATCTCCTTTGGAACCAATGGCTTACACCTTACAGCAGGGGTCTCCAACCTTTTTGGGAATGAGGGCTACCTGAAGACCCGAAATCATATGGAGGGCTACTCATTTGAAACAAACATACAGTCATCCCTTTTTTGCGAGGGTAGTCCTCCTAAATAATAGGCCTATGAGATTTGTACTTTTAAATGATCAATATTGTGTAGGCCTATGCAACACTACCAACATTTTTGTTCAGTTTGTTCATTCAAAGTTTGCATGGGGAATCTAATCTATTTTATTATAACAAAAAAAAAAACAATCGTTTTGTGCAATTAATAATTTGGGTTAAAATTTGTACCCAATTTATACCCACCCACCATTATGAATTCAGGGGTTGTTTAAGTTCTGATTTCAGTGGACAATTCAGTTTTAACATTTCAATAGTAATCGCCCACACCACCCTAACATATGAAAACTCCTTTTAAAGTTATTGCACACCTGAAATCTCTCCATGATCTGACAAAAAAGGTAATGCACAGTCCTGCTCAGTCATGCATGCAACATTTTCAGCGCTATTATACGGCAGTAGCCTATGGAGGAGAAAAGGCCTGTGAGCTAAAGCAATTGTTTTTCAGTTCTTGAACAATCATGCAGGAACCGTATTTGACGAACATGGAATGGCCACAGAACTTTTGCAAAGATATGCTTCCATTGGCTACACCAGACGAGCTAGTTTTTCCCCCTTTACTGTCTATGCGTGCGAGCAGCGTGTATGCGCTCCGCTTCTGTTGTTGTTTAAAGACTGAATGGGAAACGGATTTGGAGCCAAAGGCTAAAATTTAACGCAGCTACAATTTGTAAGATATCACCAATATCAATTTAATGTTACAGATGTATGGCTACATACATTCTTAAAATGGTTCTGGTCTAGACTTAAATATCGATTGAAAACTTCACAATAGAGCATGTTTTTAGAGCGTGATCTGCAGGCGACCTGTTGGCTATTTTTAGAAGGTGCGCTGGGGGCGCCTCATAGCCGTCCCGCGGGCTACCTGGTGCCCGCGGGCACCGTGTTGGAGACCACTGCCTTACAGTATCAAGCTGCCACCTCTTGGCGAAAAGTTAATAGTTTTGCATATCAGTAATACATTTCACGTAGCTGTGTTTATCACGGAAAGGGCGAATGAAGTGGACACTTCTAAATGGAACCCAACCCACTGTACAGTAGCTCAAGGTCTGTGGCTAAAGCAGCCATAATGAAAGCGTTGTCATTGTTTGGACACTTCACACACACGTGTTTTTTAATCGCATAGACTACAACTACCAAGCTGGAATCAAAGCACATCGACTCCCCTCTCACACCCTAAACACGCACTTCGAACAAACAAAAAGCGATCAGTCTCACGGAATAGCCATAGGCAAAACTGTATCTGACCGGTGTAACGTTGGTACTAAATCATCCATCGCAAAGAATGATTTTTGTAGCACGTGCAACAAATATGTGTAGGTACAGCCCTGCCTTGAATACATCTCAACGTGCGCTCTAAAACATCTGGTTTAAATGGCGATGTAGATCATCACGGGTGCGTTAATAAATCTACATTGCGGCGAGTTGACACAATTTATTCACTTTGACGAATTTATGTAGTTTCAGTTACTTTACTTTGAGCCATGCTCTTCCTTACTTGAATCAGCTTTGAAAATAGAGGATTGAAGTAGCCTATGGGTGTTTGGGAACGAACGTTGACTCAGATGCTTTTTGAGACCTTGAGCAGAAATGTCCCAGCCCGGTGTTTATGGTGCATCATAGACAGGTTATCTTTCAGGTAGCCTATATATTTTCCATTAAAAAACCATCACGTAGCGAACGTGTTGTGGCTAACTCACTTAGCTCCTGTTAGTAGCCTAGGTTATGGTCATAAGCAAATGAGATGACAGTCGAAAGATACAATTAGTGCTGTTATCGATTTGCTTGGTAGCCTATAAACGCATTTATGGTTTTCTACAAATACATCAATAATCAAATTGGCCTCCATCACTCAACCATGCTAACGGTAACATTATTTTACCTACGTTCTGCTATTGATAGGATTAACGTAGCCTTCCTGCAGTAAAAAACAAGCATGTCCGATAAACATTCTCAGATTTATTTCGGCTTCAAGAGGAAATGGGAATTACATGTCATGCAGAAATCATCCTACCCTTAGATGTTCTCTGCAGTAAACTAGCCTACAGTCTTGTCCTTGTAGGAAGCGTACTGTCTTTCCAACCCACTTTAGATTAACTTCCAACAAAATTATGTCTCACTGCAACGATGCGCCATCTGGTGGACAAACGACTACGTGACGCCAATACTGGAAATGCAGCCAAATTATTATGATGAATATTTGGTTTTCCTTTAATCCTACTGAATTTGTAATTATGTATCGGCCGTTGTAATTGCCGATACTGATGTATGTGCGTTCCTGTGTGTGTGTGTGCGTGTGTATATGTGTGCACCACCATCTACAGGCCAATGAGTGTAGTCACTAAATGTACACATAACTTAATTTTTTTAGACCCCCCCATGGATGAAATTCTACGAAACTTGGCATACCCCCAGAGAATGTCAGGTTAATCATACACATAAAATTTGGTGCAGTTCTGAACATCTTAACTGAAGAGAGGGGCGATTAAAGCAGAATGATATTGCATTTTAATTTTTTACCGGGGGGGGGGTGCAAATCACAAATGAGTGATTATGGGCTAGGTTGATGTGGGCCCTTGAGACCAACATACCATAAAAATGTCTTCATCCTCGGTGCCACGGTTCAGGTAGATATTAAGGAAAAACTGCATTTTTTGGGTTTCGGGGGGCCCAGCGCGGAGGGGGAGTGGCCCCCGGGGACCAAACGAAATTTTTCCATAAAAGTCTAGTGGGGCTACAATCCCTATAGCTTCGCTAGCGGCGGTCATAATAAAACAAATTCAGTTGGCAGGCTTAGGCACAACAGCACTTTGCCTAACTACTAATCTGGTTGAGTTAATATGAAAACATATAATGATTATGTTTGCAATCACTTTTGTCCAAAGCAACTGAAAAAAAACTGGGAATTCAAACGTGATTAATCCAATTAAATTCTTAGTCAAACAATGACGAACAATCATTTATTTCACACTGTTTTTTAATTGTAATATGGTAGGTTTTTTTAATAGTAGTGACCAGTGTAGTGACCAGTGTAATATAGTGCTTTTATACCTATCTGTGATTATTTTGTGTAAAATAAAAATGGTGAGATGTGTGTACATTACAACTCTAACACCACAATTTCCCCCTGGGGATGAATAAAATAAATATCTATCTTAAACCTATAGCCTGGGTGAACTCAGACCAATTTGAATTTACTTTTGAATCACCAAAAACATAATCAGAACTGATTATCCGACATGGGGCGGGTTTATGTACGTACGTGTACTTTTTTTGGAATTGGGTAAACAGCTGCATTTAAAATCTTTGTTACAGAATATCTGTTTTCTGTACTTCTGAAAATCTTTGGTAAAAGTTGAATGTACCAATTTAAGTTTAAGGTGGTTATTCCCCCTGGAAATAGGAAGTGATTGAATGGTCCCCAAACCAGTTCTCAGGTCCCCAGACCAGTTTCTGTCTGCCAGGTTATTTTTAACCAGGAAATACACATGAAAACAAACGGCAAATAAAAAGTAGTGTCATTTGAAAATAGATTAAATACATTTATGTACACATTACATGACCTGGCAGTAGTGTTATATGCACACAATTTGAAAATTCATGAGTGCAAAATCCTATTTGTAAAGTGATATATTTAAATTCTACATTCTGGTCCATCAATGAGCTACAAAATAAATGTGTGTTAAAATAGCATAATTTAAGGGATAATGTCCATGCTTTCTGCTAGTCTATATGGAAAGATAAGTATCAAAAGGTTTAACAAGTAGGTTATTATTAAGAAGTACAGAATCCCCTGACCCAAACACTGCTCTAAACTGCTCAAAACTCGTGCACCTCCCTCTCCTTTAAATACTGCCCGTGAGGTTCATCTGCTCCAGGGGGCAGCAGAGCGAGATACACAAGGGTGTCCGCACCTTGGTCTGGGGTCAAGGGACCATTGTTCCCTGACATGTCTGTCTTCACCCAGCCTGGGCAGCAGGAGTTGAGGAGAATGTTGTCTTGGGGTCTGTCCTGCCTCAACCTGCGTGCCAGAATCCTGGAGAGGATGGTGAGGCCAATCTTGGAGACACCATAGGCAGTGTCAGTCCAGCCTTCTTCTAAATGGATGCTCTTCTGAGCATCCTTGATGAATTGCTCCATCATCAGCACAAGCTCGTCCTCTGTGATGCCATCACTGCGGAAGCGACCCTGAAGGACTGAACTGCATCTGCCCAGGGCAATTTCGCCCATGATGCTCGAGACGTTCACAACTCTACCTGCTCGGGGAATACAAACCAACCAAAACCCATGTCCAAATGAAGAGTTGTTGCAGGTCAAAATATGTTGGCTTAACTTAACAACCTTCTCTTTCATCAAACAAGTTTTTTCTATATTTAACATCAGCTTGACTTACCGCCTGGTTTCATGATGGGAAGAAATACACTGCACATGTCTCTATTTGCAAAAAAGTTGGTTTTGAGTGTCATCTCTGCTTGAATTCCAAATGGTGTAGTGTCAGCCCCTTTGGAGAAAACAATATCAGTCACAGCCCATCCACACCCATCTGTGTCAGGAATGATAAAACAAGGCCTACGCCATTACCTTTGAATGCTATGCCAGCATTGTTGATGAGAACATCCACACCACCATATTTTTTCTGAAAGTAGTCCCGTGCAGCGGTCACACTCAATGGGTCTGTGATGTCAAGTTGATGGAATAATGGTTCCAGGCCCTCCGTTTTCAGATGCTCTACTGCTGCTGTTCCCCGACCCACGTCCCGGGCGGTCAGGTACACATCGCCAGTGAATTGATTGCACAGAGCCCGCACAACCGCTAAACCGATGCCCTTATTGGCCCCGGTCACAAGCGCAACTTTAGGGGTGGCGGCCATCTGCATAAATGGAGATGGTCCATAACCGATTTACAACTCTACATTATCATACAACCTGCTGTAGACTGCGGCAAGCTACACGAGGTTGTCAAGCTAATTTCAAGACATATAGCATCTACAGGGCTGCCAACTTTTCAAAAAACCTTGGAGTGAGATTTGGTGGGGCCAACCAAAATTTTGCTGCGTAAATTTTTGTTTGGCTCATTCAGCATTATACCGTACAGTAAAAAAAACGCACATCAGTGGTTCTCAGGTGTAGGGACCAGGCATGGACGGATTATGAGCTTTCGGGCCCTTGGGCCCAGATGTATTAAGGGCTCCCCACTAATTGTCGTATATGTGGAAGGGGGGTTTGGGGGTACTCCCCCAGAATTTTTTTAATTAGTTTAATGTGATTTCCTGTATTCTGGTGCATTTTGGGGATGGGCAATACTAAATTCAATCAGATTCATAGCCTACATCCTGATGTGTTGATATTGAGGCAATGATTCCATGCAAAGGCTTGGGCTTCAGGGCCCCCTGACACCTTGGGCCCCTGGGTCTGGGCCCGGAAGGCCCGTGCAGTAATCCATCCCTGGGACCAGGGTCCCAGAGTTATATGAACATTGGTATCAAAGGGATCTAGCCTACTACTAGGACCATGGGCGTCGGAGGCATTGTGAAAGTGGGTGTGACATTTCAGCGGGGGGTATGGGGGTCCTCCCCCAGAAATTTTTTTTTGGACTAGATGCAATTTCCTGAATTCTGGTACATTTTAACAGGTTATTTAGATACTTCTATATAACAAAATAAAGCCAGCCTACGAAATTAATAAAAACCGGATTACTCAGGAACCACTTATTGCACAGAGGCATGCTTTATATCCTCGTATTCGGTAGGTTTGCTGTTTATTGAGAAATAGGGTTTTCCACGTGTTGTGTGAAGGGTTAGTGAAATATTAAACCGAGAGTAATGGGTAAATGCAAATATGATTAGCCTAAATTGCACGTCGGTTCAATGTTAATTCTCTCGCGAACCATTTATCACAGCAACTTGGCGCTAATATCATTGGAAAGCTTAGATTCCGCACGTTCACATGATGTGTGATATCATATGTATAGGTTTAGTTTAGTTGAACCTCATCTGCCAGGTATTTGACCTACCAGGTTGACACTTCAGCGTGAAAAATACTCAATAATACTCAAAGCATACCTGAAGCCGGGGAAATGCGGGGGGGGGGGGGGGGGGGGGATGCGCCTGGGATGGCTTCTGAAGTAGCATCGCAAATGAGAGAAAATTTAGAAAATTCCACAGACAGGGGGTGCTCTTGAACCCTCTCACCGTCTCTGAAAGCATAATCGTGGCTCAACAGGTAGATCTATAGGCTAAACTCATTTTTCAGGCATCTGACCGACCGGGTTGACACTTCAGCGTGAGAAATCGGGGGTGTGGCGTGTGAGCGTGTGAAACTAATCAAATGCGTGTGTCTCACGGCCAATGCGTGAGAGTTGGCACCTATGCATCTAGGTAAGGGATAATGTATAGAGTGGTGAAATCCCGCCCCTCTTTCAAAAAAATTTGAACGGCAGTCTATGGCGAAAAATAAATTATTTTCTGGTCCCGGTTGACTTGTGCCTTGAATTACCCATATGATGTTTGTCAATTTTAAAGACAATTTTTCATGTAAAGACATTTGCAGTTTGTTTCGTAACTACTGAATTACAACATTGTGAAATATCGTAATTCCAACGACTACAAACTCATCAGTCGCGCTAGTGACGTTAGCTCATTCACAGCCACTAGATTGTGGTCTTAATTGGGCTTTCCTTGCCGAAGAAAATACCAGTCAGAGGATTAAACACATCAAGTAAGTTGTATTCGTTCATAGACTGTACATTACGTAAGGGATAACGGCTGCCGACGTGTCCTGTTATACGGAATTAATGGACGAGGGCGAGGGGCAAAAACTCCCCGACGCGCAGCGGAGGGGAGTTGCCTCCGCCCGAGTCCATTAATTCCGTAAAGGTTTGGAAGGCCGTTATCCCGCTTATCACGCGGTTGCCACTGTAAACACTGTAAACACGCGGTTCTGTTTAAAAAGAAGCTCACTAGTTCAGCTTGTTGTACAACTTTAGCATGGACAGTTAGCTTGTTTACAGTTGATTCAATTGTTGGGAAGCCTGCAACCAAAAGATTCTAGAGCGCTGCAACCGTCGTCCTACTATGGTTGTTATAGTTACCATTCATAAGCATTGATATGGAACGGTGTCCTGTTATTCAGAATTAAAGGCCACCCGCCAGCCAATCAGAAAAGAGTATTTCTTCTCTCCGGGTGATAAATACTGTTAAGTGACATAGCAGGCAGCAAGATGCAACCGGTAACTAGCATAGATGCTAACGGTGTGTTTCCACACAACGAAATTTCGCGTCGCTGTCATTGAGGTTGAATGGAGACGAAATTCGCCCTAGTTGGGCGAAATGAAAGCGAATCGCCGAGGCAGGCGAAACAAAGTTGGCCAAAGTTTAACTTTATTTAAATGAGGACCATTCCAGAACCAATCAGGTCCGCGTCTTTGTGTTTGGAGGCGGGAGCATAGACAGTAAAAGAAATGGACGAACAGACTCCGTCGTTTTCAATGGGAGGGCACTGAGTCAAATAGAACGATTTTTCAGTTGGTCCCCCCAGTACTGCGCAGACTCACACTTAACTTCGTGACGTTAGCCATATAACTGAATCTTGTAACTCATATGATAGATAACACAGAAATTCTTCTCACACTTCCTTCGCCTTCAAAGTCATCAAAGTTAAACATTTATTTATGTATTATTATTAATATCATCCTCACCAAGTCGTGTTAATGTTGAAGCTACCATACATGATCATCTTCAAAAACAGTCATGCTAAAACAAAACAAAAAAGTTATAGCCTTGAAGCTAATCTTCTTTCCACTTTTCCGACGTACGGTCAATCCATCGAAAACCTCTGAAATGATTAGTGTCGTTTTTAAAAAAATTAGGTTTACTTTTTAATTATTATTAGGTTGCCTCTGTGTAAAGCTTTACCTTAACATACGGTCGTATATGCTAGGTTTTGCTTATGAGTTACCGTCATAGACAGTAAGGTGGACTGAGCTTCTTATCCAAACAATACGGTTATCTCCCTACAGCACGAAAGAGAGATTACGTCAAAGCTAGCTTCCCTCCAACCGAACAAGCTACCCATTCTTCTTACGGGTAACCAACGTTACGGACGAGGTAGTGGAGTCTGTTTTGCCTTTGTAGTGTTTATGTGGATTACACAGAAGCTACAATATCGGCACAGGATATATGTAATATGAAGTTATGGTATTTCAAAAAAATCCTAGAATGAATGGACTTCTATGGGAGTTAGCAGAGAGGTGGTCCCTCCAGCCTACGTCGATTCTTCTACTTCCGGGAATTCGCCTGCCCCCTTGGGCGGGAGTTACAAAAAAGTCTGACCAAGATGGCGGAGACTACCTGAGGCCGTAACAGCTCTTATCGTTTCATTACGTTGGTGACGTACATCGTTCGAGACGAGAGATGTAGTCCACTGAGTGGATTCGCACAAAACCAACATAACTTTTGAAGTCTATAAAACAACAGTACTTTCTTGACGTGAAAAATTATCTTTTAAATTCACACACATCATATGTGAAATTTGTGGCACAATTCAAACTGGACCAAAAAATAATTGTTATCTCTCCATTAACTCCCGTTCATAATTTTTTGAAAGATAGGTCCCATGGACCGGAAGTAGAAGGGGCGGGACTTCTGTCTATAGAACGCCGGTCATTGTCGGGAGACATAGATATATACACTAGATGTCGCCTTGACTACTGCTGTTCATTGGAACGAATGCGTCAATCGAGACGCCATCTTGCTTCAGTGATCCACTCCTCTATAATGCATTAGCGTCAATCTGGGCAAAGATCTAGCGAAAATAAAATCACCATAAATCGTCAAAATCTCAAGCAATTATCTAATTTTTTGGGTTGTTCCAACTGACAGGCATGTATTTATGGTTGAGTCTAGAGAAAACTAAGCTTAAGACGATAATAAAGATACATTTTACCCGTCTAGCCCCATAGACTCCCATTCATTCTGCACTAGCTAGCGGCGGCCCCTAGAGGAACAATGAGTAAACTGCAACCAGGTTCGATACAATGAAAGTAAACAGGCTCTTCGTAGACAGGCTCTGGTTGAGGCCACATACCCCTCGTCTCGTTTACTCATGTAAGTTGTAATCTCACCAGAAGTTGCTGTAGATCTGTAGAACATTTACCTCTGCTACTACATAGGCTACGCCAGTCGTTACTTTTATAATCATGGGTCAGTGCCATGGGCAAACGAGATGTAGCTGAATTCATAAATGACAAAGCCATGAGAAAGGTGATTTTCTTACGTTTCAACAACAAAGAAGCCGATCTGCCATCATTGTGAGAAGTTCCCAAATTTGTCGCTAATCGCTAAAAAGGTTTTCTATCGCTGGGGATGGCCAAACGTCGCTAAATCTAGGTAACGCTGACAATACAGGAGAACTAGTTTAGCGATTCAGATCCCTGTACAAAGATGGCGGCGGTGTTGACGCATGCTGAGAAGCAGAAGGCGACATCTAGTGTATATATCTATGGTCGGGAGATAGGTCCCGACCTATGTCCCGACAGGGCGAACCGTCTTGTTCCGCCCTGAAGGGACCTATCTCCCGACAATGACCGGCGTTCTATACATTATCCCGCTTATTACACGGCTACTTACCAAAACGACACAATAAACTCTCCACGACATGACTCTTTAGCCTACATAGCCTAGGCTATAGCCTATTTGTTACCGTTTCATCATGGCTTTTGCTGAGAAACAAATAGTTCGCAACAACACACGCTTCCTTGACAGCGGTCTGTTATTCAGAATTATTCCACTGCTTGGTTGAATTTCCAATTGTCCTACGTAATTTAGAACGAGCATTAACCGTATGTTATCTGCACACCTATGAAGTTGATCCATTTTTTTGGCCGTATAACACTTGTATATTAATTCGCCAAACTCGTTGTGAAGTTTAAATGAACTGTCACGTTGCATCCGAGCTGACGTTCAGAACATTGCAACATTGTAGCATATGACGCTTCGCGTCGGGGCCGTTTTACAACCTCGACCGTGCATTAACTTCTGTGAACAGACCACCGTGTCGTCCTTTATCCCTTACTTAGCAGACCGCCGAACGTTGGGAAGGCCCATTCAAGTGAATGGAGCATTCTTCAGCACTATGAAGAGCCGTGTAATAAGCCTACTTATCACATGGAACAGAACTAATAACCATTTTTGTAATTTAAACATTTTTATGCGTAAATGTGACAGATGCTGTTTAGGCTACATACGCCAACAAGACCACTTACCACATCAAGTGCTCCGGTGTGTTTTGATTTGCATGCGCACTTTCACTTTCACTTTCCGTCACCATAGGCGTGGCCTAGAAATACGTAGAAATATGCAAGTTCTCCGTAAGTTTATAGCCTAGTCAATTATGTGGGGTCACTTAGAAATTTCTATTTCACTTCATTATTGGTTTTCAGATTACATTATGTGCTTACATAATTGCAAAAGGGTTCTCGACTGTTGTAGAAAGAAATGGCTGATCTTTAATGCAACATCATTGCCCATTATCAACAACCATTCATCTATGTTCCAAAGGCACATTCTGTTCAGTAATCTTATATCATTTTAAAAGGCTAACTGAGAAAACATTGGAGAACCCTTTTGCAATTATGTTAAATTAGTATGCGCATAATGTAATCTGAAAACTGCTGCCCTGATAAAAAAAAAACCAAAACAATGCAACTGATCTCAGCTGGTATTCCGTCTATAATGGAGTGGAATGAAAATTTCTATAAAAATAAGAAAATGTGTGTCAGCAACACATTGGCCCAAATGCCTTCAGAGTGTGCAGCACATTCATGTATCTATTCAACAGTTCTATGCATAGGGTTTCATTTTCCCTCTGACTCACTTATTTGTTAGTGTAGCTTAATACGGGTGTTTGCTACATTCATAAACAGACCCTGTGCATTATTGGGAAAATCATTCAAATTGACATTCAGACTCTTGCACTCTTGCTCAAGAACATACTTTTGGCTACATTCTCTTAGCAAATCTATCCTTCACTGACAACAGGGGAAATATTGACAAAACTTAATAAGTATGTCAAACATTGTTTTTATTTTATTTGCATGGTATGTCTGCTCGGCTACTGATATATCACCAGGCTAGTGGACCACTGGGCACCTATACTGTATCTCTGCTCTAGACTATAACTTTAATGATAAAACTTATTCAAATGTGGAAATTACCTTAAACGATGCAACGGGTGCAGACACATAAACACATGGTGTTAAATGTTTATGATCTAACACAAGTTAACACTTAATCAAACAATAATCATTCACTGCAAGTTGCAAAACATGGTACATTCAATCACAAAACACAGTGTAGGGCGTAAGATTTAATTCAAAAATATCTAAAATATTTTCTTTTAGTAAATAATAAATCTGCCATCATGGTGATGTTCGTGTGAACATACAGTAGGGTCTATGGATGATTAGAGGTGTTATGTGTAAGAATCTTCGTTTAAAACCTTTACAAACTCACTAGCAACAGAATATGACACAATCTCATGAATGCCTATATCGGTTGTAGTCACATCCACGAAAGTTAGCATGCTAACCACCCAGCCCCAACGTCCTGTCCACTCTCAAAAACCCCATTCTGTACCTAATCATTTGCTATGTGAGTCACAAAAAACAGGAAAACAATGCAATCACAGTACCACATACCACACAAGTACCATGACAGGCATAATGGTATTTGAGGTGACTTCTACATATAGCACCTTTGACTAAAGACTATTAAAAGGTAACCTAATTTGAAAATATTAAATACAAACAGTAATATATTTAAATATTAAATACAAACAGTTCTCTGTTCCCTGTTCATTTTTAAATATTATTATGTTGTTTTGTATTTATATGTCGCTTTGGACAAAGGCGTCTGCTAAATCCATAACCATAACCATAACCATAATACACTGACAATATTACACACATAGCTTCAGAATGCACAGGTGCCAAGTCCTCTTTCTTCATCTTCTTCTGCAGTCCTATTGAAATGCTGTGATCTAGTTTATCACTGGGCATCTACACATTCAATGTGTGTAAAAAACAGCACTACATGTTTATGCTGAGGTTTGTTTACCATCACGAGGTCTACACTCTCCTGACTTCAATCCTGTTCCACTGCTCACCAGGGCTGCACTTTCTTCTCTGACACAAACTGGCCATGAGGTTCTTCTGCCCCTGGAGGCAGCAAGGCCAGGTATACAGGGGTAACAGCGCCCTCATCTGGTGACTTAGGAGCATCGGGCCCCGCCATGTCCGTCCGCACCCAGCCAGGGCAGCAGGCATTGAGCAGGACGTTGTCTTGGGGTCTCTCCTGCCTCAATCTGCGGGCGTGGATCCTGGAGAGGACGGTGAGGCCAGTCTTGGAGATGCCGTAGGCGGTGCTTGGCCATCCTCTCTCTGAGTGGACGCCCTCCTGTGCCTCCTTGACGAAACGCTCCATCAGGCCCACCAGCTCTTCCTCCGTGATGTCGGCACTGCGGAAGCGGGCCTGCAGCTCCGGGCTGCATCTGCTCAGGGCCATGGCGCCCATGCCGCTGGAGACGTTCACAACTCTACCTGCTCGGGGTTGCACAATGGGGTCATGTTGAAGGAGTACGTGGCATTGCATGTACTGTACTTGGTATGACCAAAACCAGCCACACCCAGATTAAGACCAGTTACTGGCCAAAACTATAGGCTTTTTTAAACTTAACTAGCCACAAAGGCTTTTCAACGTAACTATCTATACTTTCAGGGCCTTGAATGCGGTCCAGAGTGGACTTAATGCTGGACAACATGCCGTTAGTAAGTCCTCACGGACATACAAAAGCTTTAACGGCCAGCTATACTAAGACAGCTTTCTCTGACATATTTTGACATCAGCATGACTTACCACCTGCTTTTATAATAGGAAGAAAAACATTGCACATGTTCCTGGTTGCGAAAAAGTTGGTCTTCAGCGTCACCTCTGCTTGGACTCCAAATGGTGTGGTGTCAGCCACTGTGGAGGAAAACCTTAGAATTTAGAGCCACACCTAAACCCATTGTTGCCATTATATACCACTATTTGTTGAAACAAAAGTTAAAATTACTTTTGAATGCTATGGCTGCATTGTTGATGAGAACGTCCAAACCACCATAATTTTCCTGAAAGTAGTCCCGTGCAGTGCGCACACTCTCTGGGTCTGTGATGTCCAGCTGATGGAACAGGGGTTTCAGACCCTCTGCTTTGAGATTCTCTACTGCCGCTGTCCCTCGACCGACATCCCGGGAAGCCAAGTAAACGTCGCCTGTGAATTGTTTGCACAGTGACCGCACTACCGCCAGACCAATGCCCTTATTGGAACCGGTCACAAGCGCAACTTTGGGTGTGGCCATCTGCACAAATGTTAATCGAAGAGATGCAGTGTCAGATCTTCAAAATCAAGTTACCAGTATGTCTAATTCAACTATAGCATCACGAAGACAGTGACAATGGAGGCGTTAACATTTGATAAAGCTACTTCACCCAGCTAGCTAATTTAAGGGCAGCTGTACAGAAATAGAACGTATGCCTGCTATAAATCACCCATGTGCTTCATGACAGACTTGGAATAAAATGCGGAGTTTAATACTAGCCCACTACTTACCACAACAAGTGCTTGCGGTTGGTGTGGTCGTTATCGCTAAAGCACTTTACTTCGACATAACTTCAAACATGCTATCACCTGCTGCCTGCTGGTGATGTAATTGTAGCATGCTCTACTGCGCAGAACCGGAAAAACAATGTTCGTGACATCACACTGAAGCTGACAGCGTGCATGCAGCCTGATGCAGCGCCTCAGTTTTCTGAATCTAACGTTAACACTGTGTTGTGAGATAAATGAAAACCACAACAACTCTGCAAAAGTGTGTTTGGATACATAACCGAAGTAACGAGGATATCGTGGGAAAGTTATTTCATAGATAACGGGTCAACGGAATGGGGCACAGGGGAAGACGAGCAAGGAAGAAGAAGAAGAAGAAGACAAAAAGTTGTAAGTGTGTGCTTTAAAATTCTCTGGCTTTAATTAAGTTTTGTAACAAAATGCCTGGTGCTGAGAAAGAGATACTACTGTTATAACTGTTTTAACTGTTTTAGTGACCCTGTGTCATGAACCTCGGTTTGTGGAACTGCGGAGGTGGTTGAAAGAGAGAGGATTCAGATCTAAACTTCTTATCCCAGCACACTTTGGCGGTATACTGTACCTTTCATGTTCTTTAATATCTTTCATAATCTAGGCCTACATTATTTAATAACATTTATAATGTGGTGGTCAATATGTCCTGTTGGTTTTCCTCAGATACTGGAAGGGGATTGATGGTCACTTCTCCCATAAAGGTGACGATTTAAACTACTGTTGTCAATTAACCTAAATACTTGCCCCTAGATGTTTGAACTTTAACCTTGTACTCCTACAGGCCAACGAAATGCTGATTTCCTTACCTGAACAATGCCTGTTGACCACCAGCACTGTTCTTGGGAGCTACTTGGGAGAGTATATAAAGAGGTGTGTACCTGTGTGTTGAGTGCCATCAAAAGTCTTCAGTATTTCTGCCATTGGAACATTGATATAACTTGGAAAGGTTGAAATGTGTATTCATTATTAAATCTGACCTATTTGTATGCATCCAACACGTATAACTATAGAACATTGAAGCAATAAAGTCTTCAGAAATACCAGAGAAAAAAAACAAGACTAAACAAAGACTAACCCTGTAAGTTAGAGCTTAGAATGTCTGAGGTCTGATATTTGGTTCAATATCAAATATAGATATTAGTGACTCATGAGAAAATGGTTTGAAACTGCATGCCTTAAGTACATGCAGTTGTGTGGTCTTTGAATGGTCCTTATCCATGCTCTGTTGTCTGTCCTTCCACAGGTGGAAGCCTCCAGTGTCTCCTCTGCTCGCTCTCTGTGCCTTCCTGATTGCTGAAAGGCATGCTGGGAGTTTGTCCAAGTGGAAGCCCTACATTGATGTTCTACCTCAAACCTACACCTGCCCTGCGTACTTCTCTGATGACGTCATCAACCTGTTGCCGCCAGGGCTGAGGGTGAAAGCTCGGGATCAGAGGGAGAGAGTTTGGGAGCTACATTCTTCCTCTGCCGCCTTCTTTGCTTCTCTGCAGCCGCTCCTCCGAGAGCCAGCAGTGACTCTATTTTCCCATGATGCATTGTGCTGGGCGTGGTGCAGTGTGAACACAAGGACTGTGTACATGAGGCACCCCCAGAGCCCCCACCTCTCCACAGAGCCAGATGTGTATGCGCTGGCACCTTACCTGGATCTGCTCAACCACTGTCCCCAAGTACAGGTGGGACAAGTAATCAGATTATCAGTATTTACCACAAGTTAATCTACAATATATAATAGTATAAATTCTATACTGTAGTTATAAAACTAAACTTGTGCCAAACTTGTGTTCTTGGTTCATTTGTCATGTTTACAATCAGAACACTTTTACATACTCATCTGTTCTGTTGGTTCATAAATCTCTTTTTCCAGGTTACAGCAGGGTTCAGCCAGGCAAACAGGTGCTATGAGATCAGGAGTGTCCAGGGATGCAGCAAGTTCCATCAGGCCTTCATCTGCTATGGACCACACGACAACCAACGTCTGCTTTTAGATTATGGCTTTGTTGCCCCCGGCAACCCTCATGCTGTGGTTTATGTTGACCTTGGTGAGTCTATACCTAAATGGTCTTACCAGAAACATTAGAACATATCATCATTGCATTTAGCATCTTCATACTGTTCCACTGTGAGCTGAGGTGGTGATGAATACATGGGTAGTGTGTGCACATCTGTTGTACATTTTATCTTATGATAACTAAATGTTATATGTGTGCTATGTGTGTGTTTAGGAATTAACCTTACTTTAAATTGCTTTCAACTCCCCCACTGAAGTAAAGAATGAATGGATAAAGAAAAAGCATAGCTGGCAATAATAAACAATAACATCTAGTTTTTGCAGTAAGCAATTAATAGTGACTTGTGCACTTTCGCCTGTCTATGGCATAACATTTCCTTGGTTTGGGTACTGACATTGACCAGGCAGAAGAGATTGTTCAGACCTACTACTACTAAATGTCAATGCATAGTTCAGCTCAGATCGTACAGCGTTTAACTCCTGCCTTCCCCAGGTATTCTGAAGCTGTGTCTCAATGACAGGGACAAACAATTGCCACAGAAGCTTCTCTTCCTGAAGGAACACGACTTTCTCATGTAAGGTCATCCATGTTAGGTATTTTCTCACACAGGTGCTCACTTTTCACAGTAGTTGTGTATCAATTCTAAATGCCATCTCTATTTTCTTGTATATCTTTTGTGTTGCTTCAGGAACTTGACCTTTGGATTCGATGGTCCTTCCTGGAGGCTGATGACCGCCCTCAGGCTGCTCTCCCTGAAGCCAGAGCAATAGTACGACCAGACCTTTCAGCTGTTTATCCAGTATAATACTTGACTATGACTTGATTATTATTTTTTTATTTATCTGGCCTCATCTATCATTGGAATTGCTTAAAATAAACAGATCTATCTTACAGCTCTGGAAAAAGAGCTGCACATTTTCTGATGTCATCCTAAGGTTGCTAAGTGACATGCTAATGAGTTGACGGTCATATTCCAAAATTAAGAAACCACTGCAAATTTGAATATGGCTGTCAACTCATTCGAATGTTACTCAGCAACCGTAGGATGACATTAGAAAAATGTGCAGTGGTCTCTTCATTTTTTCCAGAGCTGTATATGATAATATAGCCAAGTTCACTACCGGTTAAAAGTTTGGGGTCACTTAGAAATTCCCATTCCACTCCATTATAGACAGAATACCAGTTGAGATCAGTTGCATTGCTTTTTAAATCAGGGCTCTCCAAAAGGGTTCTCTGGTTGCTGATAATGGGCAATGTAGATATTGCATTAAAGATCAGCCATTTCTTTCTACAACAGTCGAGAACCCTTCTGCAATTATGTAAGCAGATAATGTAATCTGAAAACTGCTGCCCTGATTAAAACAATACAAATGATCTCCGCTGGTATTCTGTCTATAATGGAGTGGAATGGAAATTTCCAGATATTAATACCTATAGATTTAGAGTGTGATGTTTCTGAAATTTCTGTGGGTATAATGGTAGGTGTCTCAATAGTTTGGTCCATATAGTGTATTTACCAAGGGTATTGTAATTACCGGTAGGTGTCTTTCGGTATTATATAATTGGGTGTTGTTTGTGCGCCTGTGTGTGCATGTCCATATGCGCTCACTAAACTTGAAAGGTTCTGGTCTGATCTATCTATGGTAGATTGTCACCATATCTCTTTGATGATGGGGGGCAAAGTTCTGCAGTCGCCTGACTGCATTTACTTATTATTTTGATTATAGCACAATCACAGTTGATCTTGTGTCAGTGCAGAGCAGTAACAGTGTCTACTCTGTTCACAGTGCATGCTGGAAATCTGTCCTCTTGGGGGCAGTAGTGTGCAAGGACAGAGAGGAGTGGACTGTCCAAACAGCTCTCATGCTCTGCAAGATCCTTTTGGAGGAAAGCAGCAAGGCTTTAGAGAGGGTGAGTGGGCCTCTTTCACATGGTTTCCAATACATAAACATCCAGACTGATGACTCATAAGTCTCTTGTGTGCGGATTTTGTGCCCCACAGCTATCCCACCTCAAAGAAGGGGCAGACACCACTCTGACTGAGCAGTTGTCCATGGTGGAATTCCTTCGCCGCGAGGAGCAGGCGATTCTGGGGCAGTCACAGGAACTTCTGGGTCTCCAACGGCAACCGTTGCCAAGCCAACCGGGCTTTGCGTAAAAAACCAAGCAGGCTAAGGAAACCGGCTACTAACTCTGTGCGTGTTGTTGCAAATCTTGGGCCCTGTCCCTCTGCCAACTCATCACAAGAGCCAGTTTGAGTAAAAGAGGGCATGAATATGGCTCTCTTGGCACAACGGGACTTTTGCAATTCAACAGAGTGCCCAGGGGATCTAGAGTGTGCGGGCAGGCCAAGGCACTTTCTCTCAGGCAGTGAAAGGCTACACTGTGCTGCCAAAGACCTGCTCTTTCCTCACCACCAGTTGAGCATATGCTTGGTAAGATGAGGAGGAAGACATGTGGGAATATGGGCTATGCATTGAATAGTGGAAGAAAAAAAAGACAAGCTTATATAGTCACAAGAGCCAGTTTGCCCTGTATATAGGTGTCTGTTGATGAAACCAGTGGGGATAATCTTGTGCCAGTTTGTGCTAACTTTTGTGTGGAGGTTTACACAAGCCATATCAAGGTGAGAACAGGAGGTTGACCCTCCCGGGTAGGGGAAATGTGGTATGGCTGTCTGTATTTTATGGGCTTTGGTCATAAGTGGTCATATACAGAGACCACTGCACATTTTTCTGATGTCATCCTACAGTTGCTGAGTGATATTTGAATGAGTTGACGGTCGTATTCAAAATTAAGAGACCACTGCAAATTTGATTATGACTTTTAATTCATTAAAATGTCACTCAGCAACCGTAGAACAGAAAAAAATTCAGAAAAATGTGCAGTGGTCTCTTAATTTTTTTCAGAGTTATATGAGTCTACATCACTTTTAGATTCAGGGAAGGTCTTCACATTCTGAAAACAATTTTAATTTCATCAAAGTGTTATAATATTACAATGTTTCATAACATAAATGTAGCAAAATATTTTAACAGTACATTAACTGACAGCATCTGTCAAATAAATGGAAACATTATCCGTAAAAAAAAAATGACTGGCCAATAAAGACATGATCTGTATGCAGGGGAAAAGTTGTTTCTGGAATGCTGGGAAGTGTAGTTCTTTATAGCTGGACCACTACTCTCTTCCTCACCTGCTTCTTCTGAACCATCTCCATAGACACAGTTGCCTCATACAAAGGCACAGGCTCCTCCACTAAAGGTCTAAAAGACAAAAGGTGGATATAATCTTATTCATTAAAGGAGAATTCCGGTGTGATTTTGACCTAAAGTGTTTTGAAACATGATACCGAGTGTGAACGTATGTCTCATAGCCCATCTCGGCTTGTCCCCTGCACTCCGAAATCTGGCGCTAGTTAGCCGATGCTACCAACAAGGCGGTCAATGGTTGTGCCTCGGCATCGGCATAGCCATGCAAATAAATCACTGTTTTACACCATTTACGAGGCTCAATGTATCTCCACACTTCATTGGCAGACTTCCAAGGGCCCTGACATTTAAAACGAGACATTGAGAACTTTGAAAAAGCACTGGTAGTTTACTTACAAGACGATTTATACAGACAGTATCTTCTCGAAGTTTAGCGTTTGCAGCCATCTTGAATTTAGTCACGATAAGTCGAGCGACGAGTAAGAATGAACAGGTATGATAAGGGATCAGATTCCAAAAATAATTCTGTGGAAATGCATGGATTACAGTTTCGAGCCTCGTAAATGGTGTAAAACAGTGATTTATTTGCATGGCTATGCCGATGCCGAGGCACAACCATTGACCGCCTTGTTGGTAGCATCGGCTAACTAGCACCAGATTTCGGAGTGCAGGGGACAAGCCGAGATGGGCTATGAGACATACGTTCACACTCGGTATCATGTTTCAAAACACTTTAGGTCAAAATCACACCGGAATTCTCCTTTAAACAAATGAAATGCTATTTGTGCAGACCACAGACTCTATATATAGAACGTGCAGACCTGTGTACATATTCATGGGGCCAAAACATACCTGAATGTTCCAGTTGAAAGCTTTTCCATTACATCTCTTAGGATGTCTGAGAAGGTTATGAAGGTATAGGAGAACACTGAGATATGTCACTCTGAGATTTGCTACAGTTCTTCATACACCTCTCATGCAGGGTTCTAAATTAACACACGCCAACCCGCCAAATGCGGGTTAAAATTCATTTTGGCGGGTGTTAATAAAAACTTACTAGCCAGTTTGGCCGGTGATGCATGAGGCATTACATGCATGATACATAAGGCTCTGTTTTCGGTCATATATCCCCCGGCAGTACTTTCTACATTTCCCATGACCACTGTGCCGTAATGCTACGTCGGCTGCACGCAGTTTGCAGTGAAACCAGCGCGAGAGCATGGAACGAACGGAGCGTCTACCAGAAAACACAAGGAATTAGAAGAACGAACGGAGCCAGAGCAGGGAGCAATTAACGCATTGTGTTTACCTATTTCCTTTGTGGGGGGCTGATGTCATGTAACGGAGACCGCAAAACCTGAAGCAGCAAGATCAGCTGAAGATGGAACGTGAGGAGCTTGTAGGCGAAAATTTTCAGTTTTAAAAAGGTAGCCTGATCAGTTATCACCACCACCACACGCATCACACACTGTGCGTAGGGCACCAAGAGACAGAGGAGGGACCAACATTTAGCCAATAAATAGTAGCTGTACTGCAAACTGTTTTTCACTCTTGTTAGAGAAAGTATACAATGTACACATGTATTCATGCCAACAATGTTAATACAATGATCAAATGCATTCAGTGACACTCATCTCAAACTCATAATTCTCTTATTTTTACCGGAAAAAAATTGGCTAATAGAAATTCTGATTGGCTAGTAACTTTAGAAAGTTACCAGCCACATTGGCTGGTGATCAAAAAAGTTCATTTAGAACCCTGCTCCCATGTATCAGCTCTGAAAAGACAGACGTTGCCTGGCTAGGGTGTGGCCTTTCTCGACAGGTGTACCATTATCATACATCCTGACCCAGAACTGATAACAAATCTGAAATTTGCATACACATGTACAAGATACATACTATTACTATCAGTACTGGTACCACCCTCAAACTTTTCTCTCCAAAGTATTGTGATTTCTGCTTGTCATTACACTCTGACATCCTCATGGAGGAACCCAGGTCAAAGGATACGGAGGTATCGTCCCTCGCGAGCAGCAGAGGCTGTCCACACCTCGTCGTTCAGGAAGGACAAAGATGCGGCCTTCAGGAAGAGACTGTGAGTGTCAGGAGGGTCCAGCTGTGAAGGGGTATGTAAGGAGAGCTGTTACCTCATTTGAAACATCAACAGGACCAGAGATGCAGAGACCAGAGTGACCAAGCAGTAAGGGCACCGGGAGTGCGGGAATAAAATGTATTACTTTACTATTACTTACTTAAAATAATCTCATGGTTCTTAGCAGGCGCTTTTGTCCAAAGCGATTTAAAGCAATAACAATAAACATATTACAAATTAACAGTTTAAACTAAAGTTAAATAGCCAACATTAAAATAACACTAATAGTAGTAATACTTACTACTACTATAATGATACTGCCACTATATTGCACATATCTGCTCATGTTGTTCATACATTGTTCATATTACATAGCCATATTTATTCTGCTCTTATAAGGTAACTCCTAATACACTGCACATATTTATATTTAATTTATACTACTCTAAACCACCTTTTGTAAACCAACTGTATACTACTTTCTACACTGCACTATATTTCTTGTCCTTTCTATGCACCATCTGTCTATACTTTGTATATCACATTGCACTTTTCTGCTTTTTTGGACTTCTGGTTAGACACAAACTGCATTTCGTTGTCTTTGTACTAGTACTCTGCACAAAGACAATAAAGTTGAATCTAATCTAATCTAATCTAATCTAATCGAATCGAATCTAATAGACTAAATAGATAGATAGATACGATAGATAGATACTTTATTGATCCCCAAGGGGAAATTCAAGCTAAATAATGTAGCAGAATAATAACTAACAAATTGTCATAAAAACAACAACCATAAACCAACCATGACTTTGTAAAGAAACATAATTAGTTAGATATAAGGTAATAATAATCATAATCAAATAATTATACTCAAACAGGTGGAACTGACACATGGACAAAGCAGAAACAAGCTAAATACACACAACTACAAATACAAAGTTTGAAATATTTCAATCAAAACATTTCTCTGGGATTGTACTGCACTATACCTGCAGGTTGTCCTCCATGGTCACCCAGTGACCTCCAACTCCTAACAAGGTGATGATGTCATGCTTGTGTGGAAGTTGCTGTTTCTGTTGTGATTCCGGTTCCTCGTCGTAAAGCTTCACTGCACCAAACAAGGGAAACATAATAAATAAGATGGTCTGATGTCCTGTCTAATTCTAGTCTGCAGTAAACCAAAATGCAATAAAGGTGGCTTATTACCAAACTCTACCCTTTTTACCCTCTACTCTTTTTAATATGCTCACAGCAAGTCATAAAATGTGACATGACTAAAATATGACAAGCTATTTGGAATCAACTTTGCAAAGCCCATGGATAAGACTGTTACCTCCAGCATCAATGACTATGTCTACTCCCAAACCCCCAGTCTCCTCAAGGCAAGACTCCACCAGATCCACCTTGGCATCCCACACACCAATCACCCGAGCTAGAAAAGAAGAACAATCAAAAGCAAATGGTTAAGTGCAGCCCTTTGGTCTGTTCCTTACAGTGTCACTATCCCAGTCCCCAAGGATGTGACTGAACATTAGCCATACATGCCCACATCTGTGTGTCAGTACAAAGGCCGGTAATGCAAATGATATATAAAGGGTAGGTAGGGTGGATGTTTTTCCATTAGCTCAAAGGTTCAAGCTTGTGAAAATGTCTGAAGGAAACAGCTCAGAATTTCCAACTTACCCAGCAATGACTCCCTTGTGCCTTGGGAGTGAGCCAAGCCAGCAGAGCAAAGAAAGTGGACAGACAGAGCGAAGCCAGAGTCAGCAAGAGCAAAATTGTCAAAGAAATGGCACGGTGCAGACAAGAATGTCTCACTGTTCGCTCCAGGCGAAATACAGGGTGTGATTGATTGTGCCCAAAGCTAACCAGACGCCCTTCTGTTTGATCCCATCAGCACCACCCGCCACCCCCTGCCTGACATGTCCTCCTCACCCACACTAGGCCGCAGCTGCTCCAGGAACTTCAGGTCGTCTGGGGAATGGGCTGTTGCCAGGACCTTTACCCCATGGTAATGGGCCAACTGAATCGCTAGAACACCGAATGGCTGTGGACAAACAGACAAGGGAAATCGGGCCAAGTCGATTAAGTTAACTCGCTTTCCTTCCATTTACTTACTATTTCATTTACGTTTCATAAACATCTATTCTTACTATTTACATTTGATATAACAGTGCCAGTGAACACAATGTGCTAAATTATTGATTTCAGATCTTAAGTAGGGGAGACATGATATCTGTTCCACTGAATAAGCTGCAGCATACAGTATCACTACTTCTTGTAGTCTTTAGCTTGTGTTATAAAATTTCCCAGCCATGCAATGGACTCTAAAATGGGGAGGACTTACACTGGCTCCATCCAGAACTAGCAGTGTCTGACCGACAGCCATATGGGCCAGAGTATGAAGGGCAGTGTAGGCCCTGAGGCCATCACGGACCGCCCCTGCAGCGGACACCCAACTCACTTTCTCAGGCTGTGGGACTGCAGAGGAACAATACAAACATATGAGCAAGTTAAAAATATTATTTATATTATCTGCAATGTAAGATTTCAGTTCATTACTTAGTTATTGATACCAAGTTATATCATATCGCAGGGTAGGAATTTCACGACGGCCATTGCCCTTGCGTTGGCCGTGATGCCCCTTTAAAAATCAGAGATTTACAGGCCACGGTGGCCTTGGTGCCCCCTTTTTTCAATATTCTGCTTTGCGTCCTAATAGCGATTTTTTTTGCACGTGAGCAACGTCTTTTTGTTGTTATGTCACAGAGTATGAATAGCTGGGGGGTGATTAGCGCCCTGGGCCATGGTGCGTACTAGTGATGTAGTACTCGAGTCCGGTCTCGAGACCAATTTCTGCTTTCTCGGTCTCGTCTCGGACTCGTTCCTTCAAAGACTCGGTCTTGACTCGGTCTCGGACCACAGTGGGAGGAGAAAGACTCGTAATTTCAGGAAGAGTCCTCGAGACCAACGCATTTTTTATGTTCATATAAAAAAAACACATAACAACAATAATAATAAAATGCAATGTTGACCGGCATTATTTAAAAATGACATCCCATGGTGCAATGCAAAGATACTGCCGTCAGAGCCGTTTATTTATCTCTATGGCTCTGCTGCCGGTGAGTGTCTGTAGGTCAGCATAGTCCATATTAAGACGTTAAGACTGCTCCTATAAACAATTCCCAATCTAGCTTAGTCTGTAGGCCTAATGGTTGATTATTAACTGGGGTGATATTAAATTATGAATATGAAAACTGACATGTTTTTATGGTCTTGGTCTCGACTCGGTCTCGACTCCTAAAGGACTCGGTCTCGACTCGGACTTGCTTCCTCAAAGACTCGGTCTTGACTCAGACTCGACTGTATTTGGAAACCAACAGACTCGGTCTCGACCCTTCAAAGACTCGGTCTTGACTCGGACTCGGCATAGGCAGTCTCGTCCCCATCACTAGTGCGTACTATGGAATACAACCCTAGTTGAATTTGCAGTACATTTCGACATGCATGGATGTCTCCAAATTTGGGCTTTAAGTTTTACAATATGTTTAAATTGTTCCACATGATTTCATAACGGGCCAAATGCAAAATAAATGTTACAAATATCGCCTAGATATCGGTAAATCAGAGGACAGCTTACTAAGAGTTTGTGAAAGTAGCCTTAAAGGGACACCAGGCAACGTTTTCGTGTTAATCTTCGTAAGTCGGTATGGTTAAATGACTCATTACGGGGCGAATGAAGGCTCTCTCGCCCGCCCCTAGATATCTGTAAATATTAGATGATCAGATGATTTACAGTTCTATGTAATATGTCATGATTCATGTTTTTGTAATGTTTCATACAGTGATGCAGGTCTACTGCAGTGAATAGGCTAAATACAACTTTGATCATTTTTATAGCCTACTACTATAGTTAACTTTGGCCTTGGTGCCCTGACATGTGGCCTTTGTGCCCCCCACCAAATATGCCCAACTGAAGGCCAAGTGGCCTTGCCCCCAGAATGGTGAAATTCCAAGCCTGATCATATGCATAATACAAAACAACAACATACAAGCCTACCTTGTGCAATTTACAACTATGTGAATTATATATATGTGCCTGCTGTATTGCTCTGCAGAATACTAAATTATGACTGGTTGAATGAGGTGTTCAACGGTAATGATGTGTAAAAATGTTGTTTTGAATCTATATTTAGTTATATTATGATTATAGCACATCTTTGCCACAAAGCTGAAACAAAACAACTATCAAGCTATTACACCTATCTGGAAAAATATGGCGTAGAATCAAGCTGAAATTCAGGCAATTTTTCTTGGTAAGTATTTGAAAAAATAACCAATCATGAACTTACATTAGGATGTGTAAGATAGCACAGAGTTCATCAGGATGTGTAAGACAGCACAGAGTTCATTTATGTGAATGTCCACTAATGTTAAATGCCACTTACCAAGTAACTGTTCATGAATGAGTACGGTATTGCATAAGCCAGATACCTCAGTATCCAATGGAAGAATACCTGCGATAGAAGAAATATTTGTTATATCTGCTTCACAAAATTAAAATGCTTATTCTTTATAAAAGCAATCCTCTGCTCTACAGAAGTGCCAGTCTTACCAACAACCTCATCATCAGGTTGGAAAAAAGTCACCTTGGGTCCAACTATAGAAAGAGAGACATATTCAGAGTCAGAAAACAGTGACTTACAGTTTTCTTGAGGTAGTCCCTGATGTATTTAATGTCACTGTCACCAAAATAGATTGTGTATAACCTTGACGAACAGTCCCCACAATCTCTCTGCCTACTGGAACTGTGTCCCTCTGCAACTTCAAGTCATTGTAAAGCTGAAAGACAAAGAAAAGAAAGCTAATTATTACACATTTTCTTACCCTATCTGGACCAGGCTTTCTGCCACTGTTCACTTGAATTTCCCCTTGGGGATCAATAAAGTATCTATCTATCAATCTCTCTCTCTCTCTCTCTACCTTTCTATCTATCTATCTATCTATCTATCTATCTACTTGATAATCCCAATGTAGCAATCGTCTTGGACATGTGAAAAAGTTTAGGTCACAGGTTTTGTGATGTGTGTTTTGTTAACAACAGGGTTCCCACACCTTGGTTAAGATCAAATTCAAGGACCTTTCAAGGATTTTTCAGACCCAATATCCTCAAATTCAAGGACCTACAGTAATGTGTTGATAAATTTCAAGCGTGGGCATGGTTAAATCATGTTACCTCAACAGACCAAGGAAGTAGTGGCGAAATAATGGAAACATGTTAATAAGCGGACAAAATTGTATGGAATTTTTTCCTCAAAAAGAAATTCAAGGACTTTCAAGGACCTCCATTTATTTATGTCTGTTTTCAAAATCTTTCAAGGGCCTTGAATTTTTTTTTCAGATTCACAAACTTTCAAGGATTTCAAGGACCCGTGGGAACCCTGTAACAATATTAAGTAAAAAAAACATTTTGGCCTACCATAAACTCACTGAAAAGTTACACCAATATTTAGTTACATAGCTCACTTTAATATCCACTGGACTTAGAGCACAGCCTTTTACTTGGACCTTGACCTGGTGGTTTCCAATGGTGGTGGGCACATCCTTTGTCATAGGGGCATAAAAACAAATTAATATATGGCAGGATTTTTTTTAAACAGCAGGAAAGATGACGAGCTTATCAACTCACAGTCTCCTGAATAACAAACTTCACTTCTTCCGAATCACTTAATCTGCAAAACAGCCCTTTCATTCTGCCCATCGAGTTTCCAGGTGGTTCTTAATGCTGCATGGAGACACAATTATTAGCATAACCAGAGCCGGACAGTAACGGAGTACATTTACTTGAGTACAGTACTTGAGTACAATTTTGAGGGATCTGTACTTTACTCGAGTATCTTTTTTTTGGGAGTACTCATGACTTTACTCAAGTACATTTGAGTGGCAAATATTGTACTCTTTACTCCACTACATTTCTATCCATAACCGTGAGTACCCGTTACTACTTCTAAAAAAGAAGGAAAAAAGAAAAATCTCAGAAATACTCAATTTCTTGTTTCCCTCTCAAACATGATTGGATTGTGCAGGTGCCACTGATTGGGACAGCCTATCAGCAATCATCTTCAGCTTTCCGCCAAAGTCAACTCCATGGTCAGATTTAGATAAGAGACGAAACCATGGACGAAACAATGGATGAAGACGCAACAGGTCCATCCCGGGAATGTGCCAACCTGTGGCCCCACCTCGCCACACTATTTCAATTTTCTGAACAAGTTAATGATAGTTAATGGTATTTTGTATTTGAAATACGTATTTGAAATACATGTATTAGAAATACTGCCCATCCCTGGCAACATGGTAAAAAGATAAAAATGACTTGATTTTACTTCCAATTCATTTTACATTCTCCAAGGTATTAACATTAACATTTTTCATAACTACATGTAGGATGTTTCTGTACATAAATATAAGCACTGTGGCAGTAGTAATGCAATATTTAGAAAATGTAGGCTACTCTTGAAACTCAAGTACTTTTAAAAACAAGTACTTCAGTACTTTTACTTAAGTAGACATCTGACTGTTGTACTTTTACTTGTAAAATTTAGCAAAGGGTATCTGTACTTTTACTCAAGTAATGAAGCTGTGTACTCTGTCCGCCTCTGAGCATATAACCAAACTTGCACTTGCACCACCTAATCATAATATTCCTTCCAATCTCAACATAAACAACGCTACAATGTTAACAATGCAACAAAAATGTCCACTGAACTTATTCACATTACAGACATTGGGACATTATGAATAGGTTCATCTGGTATCTTACTAGGGAGTATGTATGCATGCTTTCATCAAATAGATCAATTTGGCTACTGACCGATTGTTGTTAGTTTATATCTAACAAACATCGTTAACAAACAACGTTTAGCTTAGCTTCGGTCACAGGCCTACCACTTAACTGCCGATTCACTTCGATGCAGCCGGTACGTGTAGGCTGTCTACGCAATCTTAAAACCACATAACTTTAAATGATAGATACTTCAGAAATGCAAAAACAAAACATCTTTGATAACGGTCGGAAATGTCAACAGTTCAATATCAGAATGTCCTTCTTGTTTCCTGTATTTCGCTCCATCACAAGCTTGCGCATGTGACGTTAAAGGCCCTCTCTCGCGATATTCTGCAATTCCAACTAGCGTAGCAGTCCGGCGGGTGCATGGGAGAGAGAGACAGGGAGTAGAAAAATAAAGCTGGAAAATACTTCATGAATTAAAGGGATTTGTGCTTTTGTTTGAAGTACTTCAACGTTTTTCTTGCAAATAACCATTCAGAAATGGAAAGTGAACGATGAGGTAAGAGAACAGAGACCCAGGTTTGTTTTCTTGACCGATTGTCCTTTTTTGACAAGCGCGTTGTCGTCGTTGTGAGGAGGAATTTTCTCCCTGGCTGGAAACCTATCCAGCGTTAGCTTGCTGGTTAGCTAACTGTTGACTGGTTTCTCAAGCTGAACAGAGTAACATTAGCATGCAGTATAGCCACATAGAGAATTTGTGAGACAACCACACCTTCACGTTGACACATTTTCAGTAAAGTCACACTATTTGTGTTAGCTTCTGGTTGCATATAAGGTAGTGTAGGTTTGCTCTTTTGCTGTGTCAGGTTAAAATATTAGCAAGCTAAGCTAAACATGAGCTAACAGTCGGTAGCAGCCCATACAACATTTTACAATTAGTATAGGCAGCCAGCTAGCGAAGTTAAAAAGCTGTCGGAAAGTGGTAACGTTAACAGACCAGATTTAACTTGTAGCAGCTATTGTATCTTCATTTAGCTTATGGGGCAGGTGATTGTTTTGTAAGTAAATGATGCAATGTACTATAAAGCCCGTAATATATAATTGGTATGCCAAATATCTTGAGCAACTAATGCATTAAATCTCTGCGCTGGATAGCTTGACTGGTGGTCATCTTAAATAGACTGATGGTGCCGATGCTAAGCAGCTAGCTTTAACATGCATTGCTTGCAGGGGCCCGGGTAACGTTAGTGATCAGAGGACCACAGTGTTACCACCCTTTTATTACCATACTTTTCATAAACCCTGCACATGTGTCGATACGCAGATGGCTAGGTTCTTATAGCATTTGCATATTTCATTGCTGTCATTCAAAGTCTAGCAAAATGTGTGCAGAGAACAGGCAATGTATCCCGCTAACATATTGTCGCCAACGGTGGTCAGTAACGTTACATTGAACAGATTAGAGGACAATGTCCCCTTGTCTTTGGCTCTGTTTACTTTTTAACAGAATTCTTATTTGTAAACATGCAAGGGTTGAGTCCAACAACACCGATATAACGGTGGGTAACATATACGTTATACCCAATGTCTTCTGCATGTTCCAGGCAGGGAGCCGGTGTGCTGCCGCGCAGAGGAGTTGGCACTCCCTGTTACAAGAGATTGCACAGAAGCTGCTGTACCAGCACAGACACACTGCTGAACTGTTTACAGGCAAAGCGGCGTCATGGTGCTCCATTGAGTAGAAAGGTTTCAAAAAAGTTTTGCGAACGTGAACAACGCACAAAGACGTGTGGGGTTCGTAGTTAATTGGATTACAAACTACTGTGGAGACCAACAATTCCACGTCCGCTAATCGTTGATTGAAAGTTTCCTGCAAAGTGCAATCTGTCGGTCAGGACCCAATGTCATTGTCGAGCTAAGAGACTGACCTCTCTCGTTCTCGTGATTGAAGAAGAGACGTTAACGCATAGATTGGTGCAATGACTTTAACTTTCTTTTCGGAAAGAACGTTTTCTGCTCAGACAGATCCAATTTGGTGGTAACGGGTAGTTTAGTAAGATAGGCTAAATTTCTGCAGGTTTTTGGAACAAGTATAGTACATTTATGTGTACTATACGTGTTTGACAACTCTTGTGCAGACAGTTTAAATACGGCTTGGTTCAGTTGAGGGACCTCTCTCCCCACTCTTCTGACTGCACAGTGACGATAACCTTCAAGCAGCCTTGTTGTAACACTTCCAGAACTTCAATGCAAGGCATGAAGGTCCTGCTGCCTTCAGAATAGCTGTCGACAAACGCTTGTGTAACTTGCATCAGGACCCCACAGCACAGGGACAGTTTGTATCTGCCTCTCCGCGTGCTTGTAATGATCAGTCAGCCAGCCAACCATCTGATTCATGTGGACCCCCACTGCTTTATAATCCCTCTTTCTCTCGCATCCTCTCTCTCACACACTTATGAAACACGACTCACCTCTGTCTTGCAACCAGGACTGCAGCACAATGAAAACACCACAACAGAGCATGTGTATGTTTTAAGTATGTGACAATGTTTGCACATCATTTTGATGTGATCTTCCTGAATGTTTTGCTGACAGCCTTTTTGAATGTGTCCTTGGGGAAATGAATCTGTGTGTGCCCACTTGAGGGTGCATCTTCAAGAATCTTCTAGTAATCCGTTTGTATCAAGTGTCTGAATGGCAGCTTGCCCAAGTCGAATACAGTCTGCCACTGTTTCCTCTGTGTGTGCTTGTATGTGTGTGTGAGAGGGAGAGAGAAAGAGTAAGAAATCATAAATGTTGTAGAAGTTGTCATAGATGAGATTCTTTCATTTCATTTCATCGTATGGAGTGGCAATTTTGCTCATTTTATGTTCTGATATCATATACTAACTGCTTCATCCACATTGTTTTAGATCATGTCCAGTGTGATAGGAATGCTGCTGTGTGTATGTGTTCATGTATATTGTGGGGCACCTTTGGTTGGATGAAGTGTGTGTGAGAATGAGTGAGTGAAGTGGGAGCTATTTATAACCCTTTGCACTTGTCTGCTGTGCTGAGCTTCATTCTCTCGTCATCACCTGATCGCTTGTCTCTCTCTTTCTTACACACACGCACACACACATCCCTCCCGATGACCACTCAGCACTGTCTTCATCCCTAATGTTCATCATCTGACAGCTCTCTCCAGTTGAGATAAAAGAGTGGGCCGTGTCCTCTACCCTCCCTGACGTGCGTCACTCTTTTGAAGTACTGAGAGTGGCTAACACGTCCAGCAGAATGTTAGAGTACACAGATGGACTATCTGCTCAATCAAGAATCAGGCATAATTAAGCTGTTTCTACAATATCTTTGATGTTTTGATGCAAGCAGGCAAACCCTTCAGTGACCTTAAAGGTTTCTAAGCAGCTTGCTGGGCCTACACCCAAACGTAAACAATATCACACCAGCTGTAAGATAGCCACCCAGCCGCTCATCAACCTTGCTCAAGTTTATGTTTCTAAGTTTATATATGTATGGTTTGGGTGGTCACTAGCTTTTTATCACACACAGTTAATTTGGATGCTGTGATGTGAAGGAGAGAAGAACACATATTCACCAAGGCTGTTTACTATGTAGTTTTGTGCTCTGAAATTACAACAGCTAAATGTTGCCAAAGCAACATCACATCAGTTACACACACATTAGTTAGCATGCTGTTTTCAAAGTGCCAACGATGCTGTTGCTGCCAGTGTTGCAAGACATGTGTGCTGTATTAGCTGCGTACTTACCATGCTAGTTTTTGACATCAGCTCTGAAATGCCTCTTTGAATATTTGATTGTTACACAAGGTGCTGATTGCTGTGTGAGGCTTGTGCTGTAATTTCCTCTGTTCTTCCCAGTGTGTAATTAGGTGAGTAAGCTACAAAGAGTGAGAGAGAATGCAGCTGTCAGGTTTTGCACTGTACTGTGAGGAAGCGCAGGCACCAAAGCCAGCATTACCAAGTGAATTTAGGTTAATGAGAGCTCTGAATGGCGCCCCAGAGCTCTGCTGGAATGCTTAGTGCTGAGCGGAGAACACAATCTCCAACAAGAACCAGACAGAACATGGAGGAGGAACCGTGTGGAACCGCCGTGAGCAAGAGTAGGAATGGAGTGACATATTGGATCCTCTTGGCTGAAGGCTTTGAAGGATGATCAGAGGTGTGTTGGCACATATCAGTCTGTTTGCTGTGTGTTCAGAGTCAGACTAACCCTGAGCTGGTGCTTTGGGAGTGAAGTGACAGCCTAATGTCCACCTGGCACAGCGTGTTACTCCAGCTTGCAGTATTTGCAGAGCAGCCAATGGTCTGTTGGTTTACTGTTTTGATGAGTATCGTATCAGTGTCAGGCTGCACATTCATAATCACCTTCACCTTTTGGCCTTAGCCTCTATCTCCCATCTCACTCACATATACACAAACACACACACATACACACCCCACAAACAGATACACACACATACATTTACAGACACATCTGCCTAATCACACACACACACACACACACACACAAACACACACACACACACACACACACACACATCTGGCCTAAGCTTGCTTTCTGCTTTTTGTCCCTGGCCACAGATAATCCTCCATCTCTGCACTGCACTCAGACTCCAGTACGCGTGGGCTGCTGCCAGATCTGTTGCCTCACATTCGCTCGCAAAACACACAGAATCAGCAGCCACCAACACACACACACACACACACACACATTATTCGGAAAATGAGTTACCACTAGTAGTGTACACACACACACACACACACACACACACACACACAGTAGTGAAGCCTACTAATACGGTTTGCCCAGTTCATAATACACTCACAACACCATCACCATAGACATGCATGAATACTCCACACCGACACCATCTCTTACCCACACATGACACTTACAGAGTTTCACTAGGTTTTCAATAGCAGTTGTTTTTATACATGCGACAGCAGAGGCTTGTGCTCAAATTTAGGTGTGAGTATGTGCATGCGGGTGAGTGACCTGCACTCATTTCCAAACTGTTTGCATTTTACAGCTGCACTTCAGAAGGGGAATAACAGAAAAGCTAACATTGCGCCCGGTCAAAGTTCAAGCCCACAACTCAAAGCGAAGGACGTGTCAGTGAGGCAGGTCCTCTCTTATGGCTACAAACAGCTCTTGTCTTGTCCATCTAGTAGCCTAGTTTCACTGTAGAGCTGTGAAGTAACTACGCCTTTGGTTCTTATTTGGAAGGTTCTGCAGTCTTCTGGCTGCCATGTCCAGTTAAAGTAGAATTCTGGTTGGAACTTGGAATGGTTCAGTCCCGGTGACTGACACTGACTGGGAGGAATAATTCTTTAGTATAGTATAGCACAGCACGTCTCAGGGATGCAGAGCCCAGCTACACACTCAAACACACACCCCATCACCCTTTTGGTGCGCCAGTGTGGCAGACAAAGAAGGAACTGGTGCATAAAACAGCAGGGTAATGCTGGACCCCTTCTGTGGAGAAGGGAGAAAGAGAGAGCGAGTGAGTGAGTGACTGAATGAATGGAAGAAAGGAAAAAAGAGAGAGAGAATGAATGAATGGAAGAAAGGAAGAAAGAGTTGGAATAGGAAGAGTTCCTGTCAATTAAACTGCGAGGAATTCTGACTGATGCGAGGACCCCATGCTTTATTCCTCTCCACTTTGGCACTCCTCCCCCCGCCAAAAAGCCAGGAATATTTCACATGGACGCTCTACCTTTGCTGTGTTCACGTTGTGGTGTGAAGTCACGCTCAGCTTAGACACGCTCGACAAAACCACCTCCTCAGCCAAGTCCAAAAACATCAACTTTGCACATCTCACGACGGCAATCTGCCAAAGGGATTTTGATATTGACCAAATGTCTTAATGTGTAGTCCAAAAACATGAACTTCGCCACTGAGATTTTGAGATTGTCATGATATCGTTTGAAGGCTCATTTATTCTCAACATTAATTGAAAATATACAGTCCTACTCAATCCGTCTTTTACTTGATTTCCGAAAGCTTCCGGATATGAACGGAACATGGCAATATTTGAAATGGCCGTATTTATTTTTGGAGGAGAAGGGAGCAGAACTCGGGCTTAGAGAAGATGAAGTGAGCAGTAGTCCGGGGTTTCGGCTTGAGCTCAGCCTAGTTGACCTGACCTGGTGAGGAAGCCTCGCCCAATAGCTGCATTGCTGTGTTATGACATCACGCCAAATCTCGTCTGAGTTTCCCAAACCGTATGTCTTAATTCCTCTTTTTCAACAGAACACTCTGTCTCTCCCTCTGTCTCATCATTAATTAATTCATTAATTAATTCATCCATTCTTTCCTGCTTTCTTTCTTGCCCCCTTCTTTATTCAAATTCACCCCATCGTTTTCCCTCCTTCCCCCCATTCCCTCTTTCTTCCAGAACTCTTTCTGCTTCTCTCTTTCACAATCGATAGCAAACACTATCTCTCTGTTTCACCCTCTTCCTCTCTCCTCCCCCCTCTCTACCCCCCCCCTCTCTCGTTCTCGCTCTCTGTGTCATTCTCAGATTGTGCAAGCCAAACCCTCCTAGCCATACACTCTCGCTTGTCCCCGAGGCTGAAACTTAAACTTGATTTCCTGTCAGCCCATTGATCGTCTCCCCTCTTCTCTCTTTCTGTACGTGCCCCGCTTTCTCCCCCACTCCCTTTGTTTCTTTTTTATTTCCTCTCTGTTTAGATCCAAGCGGCTCCCTTCGCATTTTTGGGCTAACGAAGTTTATTGTCCAGAGCCGGGTAAAAAAACCTCATTAGAATCTGAAAGTGTTGGGGGGTTTTAGAAAGTAGGTCAGTTGGCGAAATACAGCATTACGTCCACCGCCCTTTCAATAGACCCCCCCCTCCCACACACACACACACACACACACACCCTCTCCCTCTCTTTCATTCTTTCTTTCTCTCTCCCTGTCTCACTCACCCACTCCCTCAATATCCTTGTAAATGCAATGGCAAGGCTGTGATGAACGCCCAGTTCTGCTTCAAGTTAGTGTGAGTGTGTCGTTTGCATGAAAGTGTTGCAACACACACAGAGATAGAGAGAGAGAGAGAGAGAGAGATGGTGAGATTGTTGAGTCATCAGTGAAGAGGAACAGACTACTCACACAGACCAGCCTGAAGGCCCTGTCCTGATTGGACAATCCCATCAGACATTAGTGTGGCAAACTGGAATATCCAGCAACTTGCAACTGAAGCATGTAAAGAGAGAGAGAGTGTGTGTGTGTGTGTGTGTGTGTGTGTGGCATTTGATCAGTGTATGGCATACTGCACCATTATGACAATCATAGAAGACCATCCTATACAATCATAAGCAAACTGTGATGCTGAAGCACAAAACATACATTTTATATGTTATTAATACTCAGGTGTGTGTGTGTGTGTATGTATGTTAAAAGAAAGCAAGCTTGCATCGGCTGTACACACACCTCCCCCACCCCAGTCCTGTCTGCTGTGGCTCTGGTCCTCATGGGGGGGGGGGCTCCTGCCGGCCCCCCAGCATGGGAGAGTGGGACTGGGTGCAGGGAGGGGTACGGAGTGGGTCACAGAGACAAACTCACAGCGTCTGGCACTGATTAAAATAACTTGGCCAACACGCCTCAAGGTGTTTGCTGGTCTCTCTCTCTCTGTCTCTCTCTCTCTCTCTCTCTCTCTCTCTCTCTCTCTCTCTCTCTCTCTCTCTCTGTCTCTCGCTCTCTGTCTCCCTCTCAGTGTGTGTGTGTGTGTGTGTGTAGAGAGTGAGACAATCTGTGTGTATATGTTTCAGCATTTACACAGCTGGGCAGATAACTGATCCCAGATTGTGCCTTCTGGATCACTTTCTTACAGGCTAGGAGGGGGCCTGCATTCTTCTCTATTTTCTTCTCTCTCTCTCTCTCTCTCATATATAACATCCATGCTGCTTCCCCCTCTCCCTGCTGACACTGGAAACTGCCTGTCTAAAATGGAGGCTGTTTAAGGTCACTGTGTGTGGTGCTGTATGTGCGTGTTTCTTTGGAAGAGTGCATGAGTGGTTTATGGGTTTATGTGTCGTCGCCATACTAGTGAGGTGTGTGTGTGTGTGTGTGTGTGTGTGTGTGTGTGTGTGTGTGTGTGTGTGTGTGTGTGTGTGTGTGTGTGTGTGTGTGTGTGTGTGTGTGTGTGTGTGTGTGTGTGTGTGTGTGTGTGTGTGTGTGTGTGTGTGTGTGTGTGTGTGTGTGTGTGTGTGTGTGTGTGTGTGTGTGTGTGTGTGTGTGTGTGTGTGTGTGGTACCCATCAAAAAGAAGGTGAGGAGGTGGCAAATGGCTGCAGGTTGGCCACTGAGCAAATTTGCAGATGGAGGAGATGACCCTCTCTCACCTTGACAACACAGACACCTCAGGAATGTGTGTGAGAGCGAGTGTGTGTTTGTGTAACTGAGAGAGAGAGTGCAACTGAGAGTATGTGGGTGTGAAGGTAAAGGAAGGTGACTGTACCGTATGTGTGTGAGGGTAGGCTGGGGTGTGTGCATCTGTGAAAATCAAAGAGCATGTGTTTTCAGGTCAGGGAAAATGTGTGTGTGTGTGTGAGAGAGAGCGAAGGAGCAGCCGTTCCTCTAACTGAGAGTGAGCAGTGTCAGGCCTCTATTGTGGTCCTGAACTGTTTCCCCTGAGCCTTGGAGCCAAGATGGCCGAGGTTGGCGGTTTCTCTCCCAGACCTTAGCCAGTGTTGTCGGAGTCGTGACTGCTGATCCAGGAGTCAAGATGGTGGCTCAGTTACTCTCCCAGTTTCTCTTAAGGCTCGCTTACATATACAGTGTTTGCCCTTCCTGTGGTTATTTTGCCTGCAATCTCTGAGCTACATTTACATTACATAGTGTCTTGGCACGAGTCGCCCTATATGTGAACAAGGCTTTAACGGTGGCGTCGGGAGTCAACTGAGGCCAGCCTGACTGCTGACCCAGGACTCTGTTCCGCAGGGGCCACCCGGGGCTCTGACTGAGGAAGCATCTCTTAACTCTCCTGCAATAAAGTCTTAAACCCATTTCCAGTACTTCCTTTCTCTAAGACACACACACACACACACACACACACACACACAGAGAAGTGCTCTGTTGATCTATTCCTGCACAGAGCAAAAGTGTTAATGCTGCCCATATGCCCAATTACAGCTAAAGCCTCTATTAGGCGAGTTCTCATCTATTGTGATATTTCTCAAAAGAGCTGTTACTGAAGATATTATTATACAGTCTGACATAATGTAGCCTAGGGGTGGGCGATATGGCCTAAAATTCATATTGCGGTATAATTTGGTGTGTGAATTTCAATATAGGTCTAGCAGGTTCTTGCATAAAATAGTCAAGATTGTTACTTATTTAAAATGTATTGTGCAAAACTGCAATTATAGAGAACATTATAAATCTTTAACTTCCAAGCAGTATACATTTAAAACAAGGCAATGTCAATTTTAAAGTGAAACATCATTCCAGTGCAAAATACTCCTTTCCCTTACTTTTCTTAGGACTGACTTGGTTTTTGAGGAACAGTGCTACGCATTCGTTGGCTTTCCTCATATTCGACAACGTGTTTTGATTTCAGATGGTAGAACAGATTGCTTGTGTTACCTCTCTTTGCTGTCACTGTTGACCGGCATATTTTGCAGATTATGGCTTTCTGCTCACTATCCGACGCTTTAAATCCAAACCATGTCCATATTATGGACGTTGCACCAGTCTTTTTTACGAGCTCCTCCTCCTCCATACTGTAACGTCAGCGCACAAGACATTGTTAGCGTTCTCCCACGCAGGGCATGCTGGGATACGGGGGTGAACATTTGGGGGTTTATGTCTGTATTTCTCCTAAGTTATAAGTCTAAAGTTAGCGTCTTTATTGTGACATGTTTCCCTTTTAGTTCTCCCTCGTGTGTGATCATTTTTGTGTGGGGGGCTGCGTCCACCCCTGTATGTGTAGCGTGTGTGTGTACTTGACCTGCCCCATGTGTATTGTGTTCTGTGTCTGTGACCCTGCTCTCGTTCTCAGCTAATAAAACTTTTGATTGGACAACTGTGTGTGTCGCTATCAAATCGTTACAATACCTTCACCGCTCGCAGCCATTTTTCCACACCTGTGGCCTCCTCGTGGTTGTTGCCGATCCCAGCAGGCCAAGCGTGTTGCAATTTGATGACATAATGACCTATCGCAATATGCCGGTATAACAAAAATCTTTTTGAGCCTTTTAGACGGTCAGAGACACTTGGAGAGAATGAAATACATGGGGTTATGTAGAACAAGAGTGAACCAGAAGTAGGCTGAAGTTAGCTGAAAGAGCACAGAGAAGAGGAACTGAGAGAGAGAGAGAGAGAGAGAGATTCCAAATACTTTTTACAAATGAGGGGAGGATTTATGTGACCGATTAAAAATATGTTGAAGAGGTGGGAAAAATACTGGCTAGGTGGAAATGAGGAGGTGCAATGATGTGATGTGTTTATTTTCTGTTTGGCAGGAGTCTATGGCCCAGCTACAGCTGACTGACTGAACATGGCTCAGTTTCCCACGTCCTTCGGAGGTAAGGCACACACTCTCACTCTCACCTCACATGCAGAATCACTCACAGGTTAGGCATAAAGTAATTTGACCTGTATGTCCTGTTCCAGTCAAGGACATGGGCCACACTTCCATGCGTTATTTTCTCCTAAAAGCCTACATTAACACTCACACACATACTCAGCAGAAGTTTGAATTATGTTCCACTCTGACTAAAATGACTCATTCTTCCAGTGACAAACCTATTGTACAATCCACACCCATTACATGTATCTGACACTTGCCATGCCCTTGCATAACAACAGGTGTGTGTGTGTGTGTGTGTGTGTGTGTGAGACCAGGTTACAGGCACCTTAATGTGCAGCTGTGTTTTTAGTGTGCCAAGCCTTTCCAGTTTTGTTTTTATTTCCTTAAATCATTTTTCTCTCTTTATAACTGACTTTCTTTTCCCATTTGGTTTCTTTCCCCTTTTTAGGTGACATTCTCACACATACTTTTTTCACCTCCAAAATTACGAGTATTGCAAAATAGTGAGTGTTAAAAAAAAGTTGAACTTTTTTCAACTTTGAGCGCTGCAAGGTGCGTCGCATCTGTCAAGTGCCATTGTTCCATAGAGAAAGAAATAAATTAATTTGCTTGGAGGTGACAAAAGCGTGTCTGTGTGTTGTCCTGTTCCATATTCCTCGCTGATATCAGTTGATATATGTACCCTAAAGTTGTGCATGTAATGCTTCGTCATTTGGACAAATCTGAATTTATGCCATGCAGAGTGCAAAGCTCTGAGATGCTAGCAGCAGGTTTCTTTTGCCAGTCAACACAGTGATTTCACAGACATTAGAATGTTTAGTTTCAAGTCAGTTTTAGTTCATGTTAATATGTGACAAAATGAGACTCCTCTCACTTGCCCTCTCTCTCCCCCGTCTCTCCCCAGGGGGTGCGGACACCTGGGTCATCTCTGTGGACGAGCGAGTCAAACATGACCAGCAGTTCCACAGTCTCGCGCCCACCCCTGCTGGCTTCATCACAGGTGAGCATTTTCTTCCTTTCTACTCTTCTCTCCTTCTCCTCTTATCCTCCCATCCTCTCTCTCCCTCTCCTCCTGTTTCTATTGCAACCTGTTCTCTCTGAAGGCTCATTCATGCTCAGTGTTAAAAACAATACGGATGAAGCCTTCCGTTCGTACTCTGCCTTCATTTCATCAGTCTTTGCAACGTTTTCTGAAAGCTTATGCAACGTTTGAAACAGACAGATCAGGGAGCACCCTCTGCATCACCCTCTGCATTTCTACCCCTCTCTCTCTTCCTCTTTCGTCGTTTCTCCCCCTCTCCCTCTCTTTTGTTGTTTCTCCCCCTCTCCCTCTCTCTTTCGTCTGTTCTCCCCCTCTCTTTCGTTGTTTCTCCCCCTCTCTTTCGTTGTTTCTCCCCCTCTCTCTCTCTCTTTCGTCGTTTCTCCCCCTCTCTCTTTCGTTGTTTCTCCCCCTCTCCCTCTCTCTTTCGTCTGTTCTCCCCCTCTCTCTCTCTTTCGTTGTTTCTCCCCCTCTCTCTCTCGTCTGTTCTCCCCCTCTTCCTCTCTGTTTCGTCGTTTCTCCCCCTCTCCCCTACTCTTTGTTCCTCCTCCATCTCCTTCCTCTTGTCTTCATCTCCGTTCCTTTTCCTCTCGCCCCCCCCCCTCTCCTCTCCTCCCCCCCCCCCCCTCCGTGCCCTCTCACTTCCCGCTGGTGCAGTAGAGCAGGGCTGCGCCCGACGGAACTCACACAAATGAAAGGGGAGGACGGTGACACAGCAGTATTGTGGGAAATCAACCCTTCTCCTCCCGCGCCACCTCTTCCCCAGTTGCCTTGTACTAGCATCTGTTTGTTGTGTCGCTTGTTTCCCTATGTACTCTGGAGCCAGCCTTGTTTTTGAGAGATTCTGTCATTTCCTCAGAGTAATGAAGTGAAATGACATCCATAATTGCAGTTTAATCTCATTGCCCTTTTGTCTTCCGCTTGTCATGTGTGCTCTGGTTTTTCTTCCTTCCCTCATATCTCACACACACACACACACACACACACACACACACACACACACACACGCACGCACACGCACACGCACCCGCACGCACACGCACACGCAAACTTCCCCCAACCTTCACATAGGATCAGAGGAGAGTTAAAAAAAAAAAGGTTGTTTCTTCTCAAGGTAAAAGAATAAACTGATTAAAACATCCTGATCCTGATGCATAAACAGAGGATTACCAGACCTGAACATTTCCTACAAAAGCAGAACAGGAGGGATCCAGAATGAGACACTGTTCATAACCAGAGCTTACAGCCCAGAAAGTATCACCAGTCTGTTATCAAAAGTCTAGACACAGCACAGTTCCTGATTCTGCCAAAAGGTTCTTGTTTAAGATTTAGTGGAAGAGTTTATTGGATCAGAGTTGCAAACTGTACCTTTAAGTTCATAACTATGTGAGAAGGTCATCAGGTTATCCCATTTCTGAGTTAGCATGAGGTGACCAGAAGGGAGGATGGGAGAGGAGAGTCGGGGAGAGGTAGCGTCTTTGGGAAAACCCTGAAACGGAAGAAGAGCGAGGGACCACGGGGTCATCCGCTGATTCTGATGTGTCCACTCTTCCTCCCGACGCCCCTCGGCGTCTGAAACCGTTTTAACAGCTGGTCACTGCTCCTGCAGCCTTCATGTCTGCTGCCGCCCCAGGAGGGTTTTCCCGACTTGGCTGTTTTCTTTTTTTGTCCACGGGGTGTTTCCCGGGGCCTGTGTGTCAGCAGAAAGACCCTCTTTGTCTGGTGAGGATGCGAGGAAGTAGAGAGAGAGAGGGAGATGGAAGGATGAACAGAGGGAGGGGATGGAGAGAGAGAAAGAGAGAAAGCAAGAAAGTGAGTGAAAGAAAGATGGGGGAGATGAATGTAAAAAGACTGAATGGAATGAGAGTGTGCATGTGTAGGAAGTGTACAGGAATGGACACTAGGATAGGTGGGGTCTGTGTGTGTGGGAGAGAGAGTGAGCGGCCATATGGGACTAAGGGAGGGTGGGAGAGGAGTCGAGAGTTTGGGGATGTTTTTGGCTGCTGTGGAATAAAGGGCGTCTCTGTGGGTTGAAAGAGCAGCTCTCAGAGACGACTCACACTGTTGTCTGCTGGAGAGACCCATTCAGCCTCCTTGGAGTCCTCACACATGCCCACACACACACACATACACACACACACATACACACACACACACACACACACACACACACACACACACACACACACACACACATTCACATTTTCTCATGCCAGTAAGTACACGTTCATAAACACAATCTTATACATTATCAGCTATTCCCACCCAAGTGTTATTCTCGTTCTCAAATGTTCACCAACCAACCTTCCAGAGTTCACCCGTGCAGCTTTGAAAGCCACTGCGTTCACTTCATTCTCTTTTTGAATCTGTTTGTGATTCTCTCTCATCTACTCACACCAGCTTGTGTAGCATTGATTCCATTGCACCCCTTTTGCTGTTAGTGTTTGTGTTTGTCCTCTCTCATTTGAACCTTGGCTTGTGTCCTTCCTCAGGTGACCAGGCCAGGAACTTCTTCCTCCAGTCCGGCCTGCCCCCTCCGATCCTGGCCCAGATATGGTACGTGTCTTCCTTCCTGGGTGCTCACACAGGGCTGGGAAGTTGGAGGAAAGTGTAGAATTATGAATTGTAAACACATGGGCATTTGGATGAAGGTCTAAACAAGTCTAAAAGTGTTGCATTGTAGTAGTACATGCATGAAATGCTGGTCAACCAAAAAGGTCAAAACAACAACAGAAACGCATAATTGTCTTACAAAACGTGGCAGTGTTGAGGAACAAATAATCCGTTTGTAAAAAAACGTCTGGAAAAAGTCTGGAATTTGTATTTGGAAAAAGGGCAAGCGGCCTACTTCAGTTGCCCTGAGGCTAGCTCCAGCCTGCGCTACAACAAGCAGGCACTGACTCACTGTAGCCAAAACAGAAGACATTTCTGTGCTCATTTGTATCCATTTGTATCTGACTGCCTTTCTAGCTGTTAGCTAGGAGACATTTGAACTCGCGTCTGCATAGGGCTGGGTGCTATGGCCTAAAATTGATATTACAGGGTAATCAAAAGCATAGACAGTAACAATACATATATCACAGTATATTCTTAAAATGTCAATAGAGATATTTCTGAATGGGTAAAGCGACTGCACGACCACCATTACTGTACTCTTAACAGAATGACCAGGACATATTTAACATTGTACCATTGTAACTTTTTTCTGTTATTGTAGGCATTGCCATTAATTGCGTCACACACTGACACATTGCGTCTCAAATGAATTTAGATGTGCTGTCATTACTGGTTTAATCAATTCAACTGTCTCATCTTTATTTTTCTTTCATTTATTCACTTGTCCCTTTCTCAACATATTAGTGTGTTATTGACGCACACGTTAAATTCAGTGGACGTAATAGTCTCATGTTTACCACACTAGTTGCAGTGGGATGACATCACAGTCTGCCTGGTCTGCCTTCCAGCCCCTGATCTGCATTATATCTACAGTTAAATTCCTGCGTTGTTGTTCCATGATCTTATTGTTGCCGGCAACATACTGACCAGCCTAATCCCCACACCTCCCCACAACAGACCTTTGGCCAACCTGAGCCAGTCTCCAGTCATGTGATGTAAACAGTGAAAACTCCCAGTCCTGGCCTGGTGGCGGCACCCAAAGCCAGTGCCAACAGCACCGGGATGGCACACTAATGCCCTGCCACAGAGCCTGACCCAGTGGCCTGATGTTGACCTCGTCTGTCTCTCTCTGTCTCTCTCTCTCTCTCTCTCTCTCTCTCTCTCTCTCCCCTCTCTCTCTATCCCTCCATCTCTTGGCCCCTCTGGCCACTACAGGGCCTTGGCTGACATGAACAGCGATGGGAAGATGGACATGCACGAGTTCTCCATCGCCATGAAGCTAATCAAGCTGAAGCTGCAGGGCCACCCACTGCCCCCCTCGCTGCCCCCCTCCATGAAGCAGCCGTCTCTCATGACCCAGCCCCCGCCCTTCGGTACACACACACACACACACACACACACACACACACACACACACACACACACAGCTGCCATAGTTGTCACTGGTGATGATATAGGGGTGCTATAACCAATGTTTTCTGTATTAGTTCTATTAAATTTTATTTGTATGAGTTTTGTTTGTTTATTGTTCATATTTAAGATTTGGTTGAAAAACAATTGGTGTGTGTGTGTAGTGTTTCAGTGCAAATGTAGCTGCTCCTGTTTTTAAACAGACTAATTGAAATTGCATGGTGTCTGTATAGAAAGAATGAGAGGCTAAGCACACTCACTCAGTTCATTTGTGTGTGTGTGTGTGTGTGTGTGTGTGTGTGTGTGTGTGTGTGTGTGTGTGTGTGTGTGTGTGTGTGTGTGTGTGTGTGTGTGTGTGTGTGTGTGTGTGTGTGTGTGTGTGTGTGTGTGTGTGTGTGTGTGTGTGTGTGTGTGTGTGTGTGTGTGTGTGTGTGTGTGTGTGTGTGTGTGTGTGTGTCCGCGCCCGCACGCACGCGTGTGTTTGTGCAAGTGTGTGCATATTAAGGGGTGTATGAGTCTGTGTGTCTTACATTTCTTTCTCTCTCTCTCTCTCTTTGCATGAATGTCTCTATGTGTTTGTGTGTAGCGGCCATGCCACCAGTCCCCCCGATGCCCACCCTGCCTCCCGGCATGCCCTTAGGAGTGCCACCTGGTGTGTCCCCCATGCCCATCCCCCCTATCCCAGGCATGGGTATGTCCCCACCGCTGGTCTCCTCCGTGCCCCCTCCCGTGCCACCGATGCCCAACGGAGCACCTGCCATGATCCCGCCTATTACCGGATTCACCAACCCAGGTATGCGCTACACACATGACATCACAATCAGGCTTAGCCAATAAGACGCTGTGTGCCTCATGCATACTCAGACTCTGGTGTTGGACAGACTGCCGTTTTAAATATTTATATATCAGTTAATGTGTCATCTTGTTCTTATGTGCTGTTAGTGTGTGTTATGTGTTAGCATAAATGTGTATCCTGTGTGCTGTACGTCGCTTGGTCTTGACCGTATGGTGTATGTATTTCGCCGAGATGACCGTAAAGTTTCCACAAGCTGATAATGAAAGTGTGGTGATGGATGCGTTCTCCATCTCTCTCTCTCTCTCTCTCTCTCTCTCTCTCTCTCTCTCTCTCTCTCTCTCTCTCTCTCTTTTCTCTTTTCTCAGCCTCAGCAGCACTCAACAAAAGCTCTTCTTTTAACCGCTCCAGTGCCAAGCTCCAGAAGGGCCAGTCCTTTGAGACGCCCAGGTGAGCCTTAGATTCTCTCTCTCTTGCACACTTTCCAAATCGTTAAACAGGTTTTTTTTACGTCACGTCAGAAACATCAGTGTAAACTCATTCTCTTATCTTTCACTTACGCCTACGTCTCACTGGCGCTAAGTCCTCACTAACATCTATCTTACACCCCTTTTTCTCTCTCTCTCTCTCTCTCTCTCTCTCTCTCTCTCTCTCTCTCTCTCTCTCTCTCTCTCTCTCTCTCTCTCTCTCTCTCTCTCTCTCTCTCTCTCTCTCTCTCTCTCTCTCCCTCTCCCCACGCCCTCAGTGCCCCTGCGGCGCCCCCTCCCCCAGACTGGGCCGTGCCTCAGTCGTCCCGGCTAAAGTACCGCCAGCTCTTCAACAGCCACGACAAGATGATGAGCGGCCACCTCACAGGTAACCTCTCACCTGTCCCTCTCCCCCTCATGTCCCCTCCTCTCTGTCGACATCACTGCTCCCGTCTCACTTCCTGCTCGTGTCTCTTGTGTGTCCTGTCTGTGTGCAGGTCCCCAGGCGCGCACCATCCTTATGCAGTCCAGTCTACCACAGGCTCAACTGGCCACCATATGGTGAGCACTGGGATTTACTACCTGTTTACACCAGGAACTGACCAAGATAGGGGTTCAGACAAATTCTTTTCACTCGTTCTGAACTCTTTTTAATCCACTGTTTGATTCACCTCACGTTCACTTTAGTGTTCAGTCATTGGTATGTTTGAAGAGTTATAAACAATGCTCATAGTTTGCTAAGACATCATTTGATTTAATTTGATTGTTCATTAAATTGCATGTTAGAATTGGCCCATTTGAACATAGTGGCCCCATCCGTGCCCTAAACCAGGTTGAGCCTCTAGGTAACCCAGTAAGAGTCTGACCCTCTGCTCTCTGCCTGTGTCACAGGAACCTCTCGGACATCGACCAGGACGGGAAGTTGACGGCCGAGGAGTTCATCCTGGCGATGCACCTGATTGACATGGCGATGTCAGGCTTGCCCCTTCCTCCACTACTCCCACCCGACTTTATTCCTCCCACATTCAGGTAAGACACATACACACACACACACATGCATGCACGCACTCACACACACGCACACAGGACACACACTCTCACATACACACACAAGTATGCACTGTCTTCCTGACCGAGGTTTTTCTGCAGACACATGACACGTGTGTGTGTGTGTGTTTTTGTTTGTCCGTGTGTCATTGTGGATGTAGGAGGGTGCGTTCAGGCAGTGGGGTCTCGGTGACAAGTGTGCATTCCGTTGACCTGCGCGTACCAGAAGAGCCCGAAGAGGAGGACCCAAAGATATTGCCAGGTGAGTACACACACACACACACACACACACACACACACACACACACACACTCACTCACTCACTCTCTAATATCTCTCTCAGCAACTCCCACACTCTAACCTCACACATACCCCCTCTCCCGTTCTTCCAGTGACGTTCGAGGACAAGAAGCGTGAGAACTTTGAGCGGGGCAACCTGGAGCTGGAGAAGCGTCGGCAGGCCCTGCTGGAGCAGCAGCGTCAGGAGGCGGAGCGCGTGGCCACGCTGGAGCGGCAGGAGCAGGAGCGCAAGGAGCGCGAGCGCCAGGAGCAGGAGCGCCGCAGGCTGCACCAGCTGGAGAGGCAGCTGGAGAAGCAGAGGGAGCTGGAGAGGCAGCGCGAGGAGGAGAGACGCAAGGAGATCGAGAGGAGAGAGGTGAGGAGCAGGAGAGAGAGAGAGAGAGAGAGAGAGAGGTGAGGAGGAGGAGGAGGAGGAGGAGGAGGAGAGAGAGAGAGGGGGGTAAGGTGAGGAGGAGGAGAGGTGAGGTGAGGAGGAGGAGAGAGGGAGAGAGATAGAGAGAGGTGAGGAGGAGGAGGAGAGAAAGGAGAAAGAGAGGGAGAGGTGAGGAGCAGGAGGAGGAGGAGAGAGAGAGAGAGAGGTGAGGTGAGGAGGAGGAGAGGTGAGGTGAGGAGGAGGAGAGAGGGAGAGAGATAGAGATAGAGAGAGGTGAGGAGGAGGAGGAGGAGAGAAAGGAGAAAGAGAGGGAGAGGTGAGGAGCAGGAGGAGGAGAGAGAGAGAGAGGTGAGGTGAGGAGGAGGAGAGAGGGAGAGGTGAGGAGGAGGAGAGAGAGAAAGAGAGGGTGAGGTGAGGAGAGGAGAGAAGAGGAGAGGAGAGGAGGAAAGAGAGAGGAGGAGAAATGGAAAAATAGGATGGAGTGATCATATATAGTAGGAGCTCAAGAGACAGAGGGAGGAGGATAGACAAAAAAATCGAGAGGAGGAGGTGAGAGAGGGAGAGGGGAAAAAAGATGATGGAGTGATCATATAGTAGGAGAGAGAGAGAGAGGAGAATATTGAGAGGAGAGAGGTGAGGAGGAGGAGAAAGAGTGAGATGGTGAGGGAGAGAGTAGGAACTCAAGAGACAGGGGAAGGATCAGAGACACAAGGAGATGGAGAGAGGTGAGGAGGAAGAGAGAGGGAAAAAAGAGGATGGAGTGATTATACTGTAGGAGCTCGAGACAGAGGGAGGAGGAGAGACACAAGGAGATTGAGAGGAGTGAGGTGAGGAGGAAGGAAGGAGATGAACAGTGATGAGGAAGAGGTGAAGTGATAGGAGTAGTAGCTGGAGAATCAGAGAGACAGCAAGAGGAGGAGGAGGAGGGACGTAGAGATGGAGAGGAGAGAGGAAGGGAGGATGAAGAGTTGGGAGATCAAAGAGGTGGCTGAGAAGGGAGACAAGTTCTGCATTCAGTGCACTCTTGTTGTGAAAGATGTGATGGGAAATCAGTCAGAAGACAGAGGAGTTTGGAACAGATGGGCAAGGTGCACACTGAAACCAGTCACTGTGCAGAAACTTTGAGTAAAAGCAGTTTGGTACAGAAAAGACAGCTGACTGTTTTGATGATGTTGTTGCTTGGCAACAGGCACAGACAGAATCGCTCTACACAGAAACAAAAAAAATCCCCACCCAACCCCCTCGTGCCATAGCCCTGCACAGTGATGTGCACAGTGTTAAAAAAAGTGCAGTGTGAAACAGGAAAGACTACCAAGTGTCAGACACAGACAGAGATAGTGTGAGAGAGAGACTATGAGCACCGGTAGTGAGGAGAGGCACCCATCTAGGGAGGGAGGGGGTAAGATGTTGAGAAGACACGTGTGTGTGTGTGTGGTGGTGTGGTGTGTGTGTGTGTGGTTGTGGTGTGGTGTGTGTGTGTGTGGTTGTGGTGTTGTGTGTGTGTGTGTGGTTGTGGTGTGTGTGTGTGTGTGTGTGTGTGTGGTTGGTGTGTGTGGTTGTGGTGTGGTGTGTGTGTGTGTGTGGTTGTGGTGTGGTGTGTGTGGTTGTGTGTGTGTGTGTGTGTGTGTGTGTGTGTGTGTGTGTGTGTGTGTGTGTGTGTGTGTGTGTGTGTGTGTGTGTGTGTGTGTGTGTGGTGTGGTTGTGGTGTGGGTGTGTGTGTGGTGTGTGTGTGTGGTTGTGGTGTGGTGTGTGTGTGTGTGTGGTTGTGGTTGGTGTGTGTGGTTGTGTGGTTGTGGTGTGTGTGGTTGTGGTTGTGGTGTGTGTGGTTGTGGTTGTGGTGTGGTGTGGTGTGTGTGTGTGTGTGGTTGTGGTTGGTGTGGGTGTGTGTGGTTGTGGTTGTGGTTGTGGTGTGGTGTGTGTGTGTGTGGTTGTGGTGTGGTGTGTGTGTGTGTGTGGTGTGGTGTGGTATGTGTGGGTGTGTGGTTGTGGTGTGGTGTGTGTGTGTGTGTGTGTGTGTGTGTGTGTGTGTGTGGTTGTGGTGTGGTGTGTGTGTGTGTGTGTGTGTGTGTGTGTGTGTGTGTGTGTGTGTGTGTGGTTGTGGTGTGGTGTGGTATGTGTGGGTGTGTGGTTGTGGTGTGGTGTGTGTGTGTGTGTGTGTGTGGTTGTGGTGTGGTGTGGTGTGTGTGGGTGTGTGGTTGTGGTGTGGTGTGTGTGTGTGTGTGTGTGTGTGTGTGTGTGTGTGTGTGTGTGTGTAACTGTTCTGTCTCTTTCTGCCAGGCTGCCAAGCGTGAGCTGGAGCGCCAGCGGCAGCTAGAGTGGGAGCGGAACCGCCGGCAGGAACTCCTGAACCAGAGGAACCGAGAACAGGAGAACATCGTTCTACTCAAGGCCCGCAAGAAAACCCTGGAGTTTGAGCTGGAGGCCCTGGTGCGGAGCACACACAAGCATGCAGAACACACACACACACACTCAATTCAATGCCATTCTAACACAGACTACACATACACTTTAGTTCAAACACATACACATACATACACACAGTCAGTCATGCATGTGCATAAACACTTTGCAACTCTGACACACACACTAAACCTTATAATTTCAGATAAGATTTGAGATTCCACAAAGGAGAAACATTTTGTATCATGTTTTTGGTGTGTGTGTGTGTGTGTGTGTGTGTGTGTGTGTGTGTGTGTGTGTGTGTGTGTGTGTGTGTGTGTGTGTGTGTGTGTGTGTGTGTGTGTGTGTGTGTGTGTGTGTGTGTGTGTGTGTGTGTGTGTGTGTGTGTGTGTGTGTGTGTGTGTGGTCAGAGCGATAAGAAAACACAGCTGGAGGGAAAGCTGCTGGACCTGCGCTCGCGTCTCTCGGGTCAGCGGCAGGAGATCGAGAACACTAACAAGACCCGCGAGCTCCGCATCGCCGAGATCACCACACTACAGCAGCAGCTGCAGGTACACACACACACCCCCGCGCACACACATATCCACAAATACACACAACCAGTCTGTCCCACATGCTGATACACATACTCACTTATACGTTCTCTCTCTCTAACACACATAATACAGTATATGCTCACACACACATACACATACATACACACACACACACACACACACACTAAATGGATAGATATCTCCTTCCTCTTCTCTCCAATTCTTTTTCCTGTCTTATCTCCTTCACTCTCTATAGCCTCCCTATCGTCCTATTTATCTCTCTGGATCTATCGCTCTCTCTACCCCTATGTTCTTTATCTGACCTGCCTAACTGTCCTTTGTTTGTGTGTGTGTGTGTGTGTGTGTGTGTGTGTGTGTGTGTGTGTGTGTGTGTGTGTGTGTGTGTGTGTGTGTGTGTGTGTGTGTGTGTGTGTGTGTGTGTGTGTGTGTGTGTGTGTGTGTGTGTGTGTGTGTGTGTGTGTGTGTGTTTCCGTCCCTCAGGAGTCTCAGCAGTGGCTGGCTCGTCTGATCCCGGATAAGCAGTGTCTGAATGACCAGCTCAAACAGGTCCAGCAGAACAGCCTACACAGTAAGTGTGTGTGTATGTGAACAGCCTACACTATGTCTGTGTGTGTGAACAGCCTACACTTTGTGTGTGTGTGTTTGTGAGTCTGTGTGTGTGTGTAAACAGCCTACTCTTTGTGTGAGTGTGAACTGTGTGAATGTTGGTGCTTTGACACATGTGCCTTTGCAAGTGTGCATGTTCAGACCCAGCACATCATTTATAACCTCGACACGAAGTTGGGGATTCATAAAAATTCTATAGCTGATGTTTTTAGTAAGGTCCCACCTTTGAAGGTTTTAGAATATCTTATTAGCATAGATTTTAAGAAACATATTTAAGTTTCTGTAACACACAGTGCTCTGGCCATTAAATAGCCTTAGTTGCGGAAATGGCCTTAAATTAAACAAACAAACAAACAAACATCCAGCTAATAAAAACAGCTTTTATTCCATTCTAGTTGTATACAAGTTATTGTTGGGCAGTGGTGAGGCCTGTTGGTACAAGACAGCAGAGTTGCTCAAGGACATCTTGTTTTCTGAGACTGGAAGGGAGAAGTCTCGTCTCAAACAGGCAGGAAGAGGGAAGCGAAGGGAAGCATGTGTGTCTCTGACAACCTTATCTCTGCTGTGGAACGCTCCGGAATACAATAACATATCACACCTCTTAATGTGCTTGTAAGCAAAGAAGACCTAAAGAAAAACTCACACTATCCCTTCAGGAATGCATTATTGTGAGATAGATTTGAGTGAGCAGCATTTTGCATTTAGACAACAAAAAAAAAAAAAATATATATATATATATTCACCTTCTGGTCAGGAAAGATATTTTCTGTGCTTCCATGTTGGTGCATCCTCGCTGACCTCTGACCTTTGCCCCGTTTTGTGTGTCAGGAGACTCCCTGACGAACCTGCAGAGGGCGCTGCAGGTGAAGGAGACGGCACGGCAGCAGCTGAAGGATCAGCTGGATGAGGTGGAGCAGGAGACGCGCGCCAAACTGCTGGAGATAGACGCCTTCAACACACAGCTCAAGGTAGGGGAACACACATACACACACACACAGAGTGCAAGGTCTTGGAACACATACTGTATACACTTTTCACTGTTACATCTGAGAAGTAGACATAGTAGGTGCATGGTCATGTCTTATAGTTAAGTGATAGGAAATGTACACGCATCGCAACACATTTAATATAGCTTGTTTACTTCCCCTAGTTTACAGCTGTGACAGACACACACACACACACACACACACACACACACACCTCTACTAGGTTGGACACGTGAGGGATCAGATCACTGTGCTTAGACTTATCCCATAACAGCACTGCTGTCTCTAACCAACTTCTGTAGTTTGCTTTTTCCCTTGTGTTTCTTTGTGTTATTGGTGTGTGTGTGGCAATGTGGACAGGGGACTGGGGTTTGGACCGAATTGATCTGTCCTGTAGCTGGAACACTGTGTATGTTGTGGTGTGAGTGACGGAGACAGACTAGCTAAGTGTGTGTATGTGTGTGTCTGCATGTATGTATACCCCTTTGTCTGAGACATGTTTGAGTGAGTGTGTGTGTGAGTGTGTGTGTGTGTGTGTGTCCTCTGTCCTGTTCCCTGTGTGGGGTGGGCGGTGTTGTGTCAGTGAGAAGAGGCAGTGAGTGTCTGAGCGCTGGAGGGCCCTCTCTCCTTCTCTCATTGTCTCTGACTGTCGCTCACTCTGCTCTGTCAACCCCCCTCACCGTCCTGTCCAATGCCCACCTGTGTCACCACCAATCCGTCCACCCACCCACCTGGCCGTGTCTATGCCCACCTCGCTCACACCTGGCACTGTCTGCGTGGCTTGGTTGTGCCTCCTTCATCACCTACATTCGTACACTCTGCACCCGTACCTGCGCAACGTGTGATCGCACTCGACCCTCTCTCCTCCGGCACACCCCTCCACCTGCACACCTCCCCCCCACACCCCAACCTACGCTCCACCCTGGGCCCCCGTCACAGTCTTTGGGGCGCTTCTACCAGACACGCACCTCCCGGCTAGAGAGCCTACACCTGGAGCTCACCCTGGAAGAACAGATGGGCAGACAGGTAGATGCCCATCCGCCAGCCCGCCTGCCTGAATAACTGCCCACCCCCCCCCAAACAATTACCCCCCCCTTTCCCCCTGACTCAAACCTCCTCTGCATCTCTGCAACAACACTGCACTTGCTCTCTGCTGCCCCTCGCTGGTTATTTAGAGCACTGCATTCCTTTGGCAAAAACAAAAAAACCCAAAACAACTGTCAAGCTTGAATTGTGGTCTGGTCTGGTCTGGTCTGTGCCTCTTGCTAAGTTGGTAGTAACACTACTCACCCCACAGGGACTCTGTCCATCTAACACTGACAGAGACAGACTGGTAGGGAGACAGAGAGACAGACAGACAGACATGGTTCATAAGTAGTATGGGAAGGTATGGAATCTAGGGTTCCTACACAGTATGGAAAAATATGGAATCTGTCATTAGTCACCTTAAGTCAGGATAGGTATGGGGAACAAGATAGTCTGGGAAAGGATTTGTGTTTCCAGACTATGGTTTTGTCCCAATTTTGATTTCTAAAATATAAAATTTGAAATAAATGAAAGTGTGCAGAGTGTTTTTCATGGTGTAGGCAGTCAGTGCAGCCAAAATATTTACCTGTATGAAAAAAAATCAACATTTACAGGGTCTAGTTTCACTTTTTCTATTGTTGTGATGTTGGGCACTTAACCTTGGTGGAGGTCAACACTCCCCAAGAGCCAGTTTTTAAAATTCTTGTAGATATTATTTACAATTATTTGTTAGTGTTGTTCTCCTTTGTAATACCCTGGGGAATTGCACATCCTTTCTGGAACTACTCCCCCATCATGTTCACTTTGTTTCTACATTTGAATAGTTAATATAATTGTCTTACCTCAGTGTGTGTCATTTTGAAATGGAAGATGTGTTGGATCCCTGGACACAGAAGAGACACAGAAAGGCCCAGCTGTTTGGCTTCTTGGCTTTAAGCGTTAAATCCACAATGCTGATTAAATTTGTGACTAAAATGATCTGATTGATTTATGTACGTATCTGATTTGTTTATTGTGAACTTTGGTGACACACAGACACACACTCACACATACAAACTTGCATACAGTCAGACCCATTTTCCATCCTATACTTACTGTCACACAATTATCCATCCATCACAATTGCACCCCCACACCCACACGCAAACCCCCACACCCCCACACCCACCCCTGTCCAGCCTTGTGGCAGCAGCAGGTCTGATCGGCGCCCTTGTGGGTGCGTGTGTGTATCTCTTGCAGTGGGAGGGCTCGCTGGCGAACGAGGCGCTGCAGGACTGCCTCTCCTCCCTGTCCGCCTGTCTCAGGCGCATAGGGCGCTACCTCCAGGTCTCCCTTCTGCCCCCCACACACACACACACACTCACTCACTCACTCACACACTCACTCACTCACACACACACACACACACACACTCTCACACACACACACACACACACACACTCTCACACACACACACACACACACACTCACTCACTCACACACTCACACACACACTCACTCACTCACACACTCACTCACTCACACACACACACACACACACACACTCTCACACACACACACACACACACACTCTCACACACACACTCACACACTCACTCACTCACTCACTCACGTTCAGTTTATTCTTTGTCACACACACACACACACACACACTCTCTCTCTCTCTCTCACTCACTCACTCACTCACTCACTCACTCACTCACTCACACACACACACACACACACACACACACACACACACACACACACACACACACACACACACACACACACACACACACACACTCACTCACTCACTCACTCACTCACTCACTCACTCACTTGGACACACTCTGCCACACATGCTTTCCTGACCCCTTACACCGCCCATACAACCCCCACAAATACGCTACGCTACTTCAACCCAATACCCCACCCTTCCAACCCCCACACATGCCCCCATGCTGCTGCACCCAAGCCCCCATGTCCCCCCACTGAGACGGTGGGGAAAGCCTGCTCCAGGTCAGCCCCTCTCCCCAGTCTGAAGGGAGTGCAGTAGTAGTTAGATGCCCCATGGACTGTGTGTGTGTCATTGCTGGCTTTCTCATCTCTCCATGAATCTGGATGTGGTCAATTATTCCTTTTTTTCTCTTTTTTTAACCCTTAAAGGAGTACCGTCACACCGGTGTGACGGGAATGTTGGGAAATTAACATTCTAAAGAATATCTGGGTTCATTGAATTCAACATAGAATTTTAGAACCTTCAATTGTTGCGGAACTTAGAATGTTCAAAAACCTACACCTTTAAGGGTTAAGGGCCTTTTCAATTCGATTTTTGGTCATTTAGTTTATGACTAAATGTCACTGGATTCAATTAGCCTGTAATTTAATTTGGCCATTTTTTTTAGTAGTAGATTTAAAAGTGATTTGCTATGGTTATTTTTATGATAACTGTTTTTTGCCTTGCGTAGTTGTTAAATACGCATAGTTGTCTCACAGTGAGGTTTGCGTTGTTCTCAAGAGTGTAGAGTGCTTCAGTGTGTACGTCATTAGTGTAACTGTGTAGCCTTTGTGCTTGAGTCACTAAATCAGATTCTTTTACTCTGCGTTGTCTTTGTAACACTAGCGTTAAAAATGTCTAGTTCAGTATCTTCTCTCCGTACAGAGATCAATCCCTATTGCTTGATTTTGGCCCCTACTCACTCATTCACTCACTCACTCACTCACTCATGTGTACAGCATGGTGGTGATGGTGATGATGATGATGATGATTCTCATTATGATAACCAGTCCAGTTCATGAGTTCTAACTGTGTGTGCTCCTCCAACTATGACCCAGCTTTGGTTTGTCAGGTGTGTGTGTGTGTGTGTGTGTGTGTGTGTGTGTGTGTGTGTGTGTGTGTGTGTGTGTGTGTGTGTGTGTGTGTGTGTGTGTGTGTGTGTGTGTGTGTGTGTGTGTGTAATTGTGTGTTTGTAATTGTGTGTGTGTGTGTGCTCTAATGCTAATTGGTTGGTACTTGCTCTTTGTGCCTGTGGGTTGAAGTGGCTTGAAGATCTTGTGATGTGTTTTACCGCCTGTCTTTGCTTATGTTGGATTGGGGGTTTAGTGGTTTTGTGTGGGAGGGTGTGGAGGAGGAGAGATGGTGATCACAGTCTATGCAGCAGCAGCAGCAGTTCTGTGTTCACAGAAGTACAATAGCTGTCCTGTCTAGGCCTGTTCAAACATACCTGAGAGTGTTCCCATGAATCAGGCCTCAGGTCAAAGCATTAGATGTTAAAATACACTGATCGATTATTTTTATGTTAGCATACAGTATAGTGCTCATGCAATAGCAGGCTAAAGAATCCATACTTTACTACATAGAGGACGTTTTCAGTCTTCTCTCAGATCTTCACTCACATGTGCATATTTTACACATTGATGCAAAACTTATGAATGTAGCTTGGGAGTATGGGAAGTGTGAGACTCAATAGTCTGATTTAGGTGAGCTGTAGTTTAGGAGTGTGAGACTCAATAGTCTGATTTAGGTGAGCTGTAGTTTAGGAGTGTAAGACTCAATAGTCTGATTTAGGTGAGCTGTAGTTTAGGAGTGTGTGACTCAATAGTCTGATTTAGGTGAGCTGTAGTTTAGGAGTGTGAGACTCAATAGTCTGATTTAGGTGAGCTGTAGTTTAGAAGTGTGAGACTCAGAAGTAGGATTTAGGTGAGCTGTAGTTTAGAAGTGTGAGACTCAGAAGTAGGATTTAGGTGAGCTGTAGTTTAGGAGTGTGAGACTCAATAGTCTGATTTAGGTGAGCTGTAGTTTAGAAGTGTGAGACTCAGAAGTAGGATTTAGGTGAGCTGTAGTTTAGAAGTGTAAGACTCAGAAGTAGGATTTAGGTGAGATGTAGTTCAGAAGTGCGGGACCCCACATGAACATAAGCAGTGTTGTGTTGTGCCCTGGTTGCCGACACACTGGACCACCCCTGCCGACCCCCTGGAGTCATCTCTGGTAACTGTAACCTTGAGTTCTGTTTCCGTGACAATGGTGGCTCGCAGGAGCCTCCCAGCAGCCCCTGCTGCGGGTCGCCATGTGAGCTCACCTGTCTGTCACACCGCGTTCCATGCAAGTGTGTCTCAAAGCGCTCAGCGCATCCAACAAGCCATACCAGTGACATGTACATAGACATGTGAAGTCACACACACACACACACACACACACACACACACACACACTTAGTCACAAGGAGGTACATGATGTTACAGTGTTACGCACACATACACACACTCACATTCTCTCACACACCTGTCTGCAGGTGTAAATGGCAGGGCAGAGAGTAGACTAGTTCCTGTTGGAGACTTGGAGGGAAAGAACAGAGGAGAGTGGCACCTGAGTCTTGAGTGGCGCTTGCAGGGTAACAGCGGCAGACAGCGCGAGCGCGTGCGTCTGTGTGTGTCGTGTGTGTGTATATGTGTGTGTGTGTGTGTGAGAGCGAGAGTGTGTTTGGCGTCACCGTAAGCAGAAGCAGCCCTCCTTGCGCCCCCCTCTCCTCCTCCCTCCCCCCCCCCCCCCGTGCCTCCTCCCCTCACCTGTCCTCCTCTATCCCACCATGCTTTGCAGGAGCTCAGGGAGATCCACGCCAAGCAACAGCAACGGCACAAGCAGATGGAGACGCTGGAGGGCGACGCCCAGCCCACCATCGACGACAGGAAGTCCGTAGAGCTGCCGGAGGCCAGGTGAGTGTGTGTGTGTGTGTGTGTGTGTGTGTGTGTGTGTGTGTGTGTGTGTGTGTGTGTGTGTGTGTGTGTGTGTGTGTGTGTGTGTGTGTGTGTGTGTGTGTGTGTGTGTGTGTGTGTGTGTGTGTGTGTGTGTGTGTGTGTGTGTGTATACGTTCCTATGTGTGTGTGTTTGTTCAGGAGTTCTAAGTCCTGTGTTAAGCATAGTTTTGGAAGTGTTTGGGTTGGGTTGATGGTATGGAGATATACTGTGTGGATAGAGGAGGGGTTGTGTGGCCATGTTTACATCAATTAGTCTCTAACACACATTCAAGGACACCTGAGGTGCGTTCAAATTCGGCAAACAGTGGCAGACGTTCGTGGTGAAGATGTTTTCTTTGAACCGTTCAATTTGAACAATTTGGTGCAACATTCCATTGTAACAGTGATTACATTGTTGCCTTCGTCAAACTCACGTCCAGTTCCACTGTATGTTCGCGGAGAACTACCTCCTCAGATTGTTTGCGATTGTTCACAAACGTGAGATGTCTTGTGTGAATAAAGACTTATGTTACTCTTCGTGTCTAGCCCCTGTTTTCCTCCAATCCAGCTGCTTTCCAGCTGTGTTTCGTTTCGTAAGCCAGTGTTTGCTATTTCACCAAGTGCGCTGTTTCAGAGACCTTCCAAAGGCGGTTTTCCACTTTCCACTAGCTTTGCTTTTAATACATGCCCGGTCTATTCTGGACAGATACTGCTTCTGAAACTAGTATGTTGGAATGCAAAAGAGATGGACTCTGTGGAAACCTGGGGCTAGCAGGTTCTTGCCTGGAGCACTTACAGTAAGTCAACATTGCACTGATTTGACCGTTGACCGTTCCAGGTTGTCGGGTACAGATGAGGGGGCCTCTCCGGCCCCCACTCCCACGCCACCTCCGGCACAGGCGTGGCTGAGCAGCGTGAGTGTGAACGAAGAGGAGATGACCGTGCGGAAGGACACGCCGGATAAACTCAGCCAGCTCTTCATGCCTCCGCCACAGCCACAGCCAAAACTGCTGAGCCAGGCACCGTGGCCCACGGGAGGTGTGTGTGTGTGTGTGTGTCTGTGTGTGTCTGTGTGTGTCTGTGTGTGTTAGAATGGGTAATATGAGACCGGTGATGATGGTTGATGGTACAATACTTGCAATTTAGCGGTATACGTTTGTGTCCAATTTTGTGTTATAAAATGGGTGTGTGTATTTGAGAGAGAGTTTTTTCTTTGATTTCTAATGTGTGTGTGTCTGTGTGTGTGTATGTGTGCGCGCGCGCAACCTTAGATAAGCCCCCTGCAATGAGTTCCATTCAGGAGAAGATGAAAGTGGTCTACTATCGAGCGCTGTACCCTTTTGATGCCCGTAGCCACGATGAAATCACCATCCAGCCTGGAGACATCGTCATGGTGAGGACCCCACACTCTCTTTCTGAGTGTGTGTGTGTGTGTGTGTGTGTGTGTGTGTGCATGCACTCATGATAATGATAGACGCTGCCTTCAACTAACTTCTGCCCCCTTGGCTCTCTCCTGCGCTCGCTCTGAAGGTGAAGGGAGAGTGGGTAAGTGCAGGCGTGCGCTCCCTCATCCAATCATCCTCACCTTGCCCGCATTCCGCTTGCTCCCATTGGTCTGTATTGTTAGAATCCCAACTCGTTAGTTAGCAGTTAGGCTGCTGCATAAGGGTCCATAATGGGTCCCTTATAGGCCTGAGGAACTGATAGTCTGAAGAACTGAGGATGTTTACTGCTATACTGAAGAACACATAGAGCCCTTATTTAGTAATGAATAATGGGTTAAGTGTTCTGTGCATGAACTAAAGCTACGTTTTGGAGTGTGGGAGCATTGAGCTGACCCATGAATGTGTGTGCTTAGGATCTTGCTCATGATGTTAGAATCGCAAGTAGATTTTGCCTACTTAGCTTTAGTTTAGTTTAGTTTAGTTTAGTGGACTTCAGTGCTGCAATGGTCACTTTTTGATAATACATTTTTTTTTATTTTTTTTTTTTTTATTTTTTTAGGTGTATTAGGTTTTATTTCACTTTTTTCTGGTGATATTTTTACAGTGGCTTGACTTATTTTTGGGCTAGGGATTGGCAATTAGGTAGATAATTTGGGGGGAAAAAAGTCCTTTCATATTTTTTTTTCTTCAAGCTTTGTTGACTTTTGTGCTCTTTCATCTTGATTAGTCTTTTTCCAAATTCATATTTCATCAAATGATTTCTGCAACATTGCCGTGTGCATGTTGTGCTTGCTTCCCTTGCATTGTGAATGTATCTGTGCTTGCTAGTCCACATGCCTGTGTTTTGGTCCAAGTGTCGTATCGTATCGTATCGTAGTCTCCTGCAGTACACTGTGGTGTGGTGGTTCTGAGCAGCGGTTCCCAAACCTTTCAGCTTGTGACCCCCAAAATAACAGTGCCAGTGAATTGCGACCCCCACCATCCCTGGAGGTGGTAGAAGTATACAAATGTTGCACACTACAGCGCACATGCACTAATAGGCCTGTCGAAACAAGCATAATACTATAAAAGAGCATAACAGCCTGACAACCATAATATAAGTTAACAACCATTCTGAACCATGATGAAACTGATGCTGTTGCTAATGTAGTTAATCTGTCGTAATCACATCAGGGGTCAGAAGGGCCAAAGAAAATTTGAAAGGCCTTTATTTGAAATGTAACCACTACTTTTATCTTTCGTTACAATTATGGCTAAAATATGCTATTTCTAATAGTTTTAAGATTATTTTTTTTTTATTTCTCAAAATCATCTCGCGACCCCCCAGGGAGTCCAGACCCCCACTTTGGGAACCACTGCACTAGAGCCCTGTTATGGGTTTTCACATGCGCCATCACATTGCACTATTCATGCCATTGCATCTCTTTGTTGCATCTCTGGATTTAGTGACCACTAAGAACACTATGTATTTGTATGTTCACATTTCATGACTGGAGGTGCAGTAGTCTAGGTCTAGTATACTAAACAGCATAGTGTGTAGAGACCGCAGTCCTCATCGTCAGTCACTGCCCACAGGTGGACGAGACTCAGACGGGAGAGCCTGGTTGGCTGGGGGGTGAGCTGAAGGGAAAGACCGGCTGGTTCCCCGCCAACTACGCTGAAAAGATTCCGGAATCCGAGGTCCCACTCAGCCTGCGCACCGCAGCGGCCACCTCCGGCCCCGCCCCCAAGCTGGCCAGCACCCGGATCACGCCCACCACACCCACCACGCCCACACCCACACCCACCGCCATCCAGCCCCCGCCCCCTGAGATGGGCCCTGTCCAATCAGCAGCTCCCCCCGCCCCTCTTCCTCCTCCGGGCCCTGCCGCCTCCTCGTCGTCCTCAGCCTCCAGTAACTGGGCGGATTTCAGCACGACGTGAGTCACCCAGAGCTGAACAAGAAATATCTTAATTTTGCTTTTAGTATTCACCTAAGACTCACCTTTTAGTGATGCGTTTGTGGATTGTGAATCTATGAATGTGTGAATATGTGTGTGTGCGTGTACATATTGTATTGCTTGCTGATGATTGATGATTTTAGTGTGTATTTGACTTGTTATAGGATTGTTGTATGATTTGTGTGTGTGTGTGCGTGTGCTTGTGCGTGTGCGTGTGCGTCTGTGTGTGTGCGCACAGGTGGCCCTCTAACTCGATGGACAAGCCTGACAGTGACGGCTGGGATGCGTGGCCCTCTCAGGCGGCCCCTACCACTGCCCCTCCCCCGGCCCCCCAGCCCAGCCTGTCCGTGCCCAGCGGAGGCCCCCTACGCCAGCGCTCCGCCTTCACCCCCGCCACCCTCAGCGGCTCCTCACCCTCACCTGTGCTGGGACAGGTACTACTACTACTACTTACTACTATTACTACTACTTACTACTTACTACTACTACTTACTACTTACTACTTACTACTACTACTACTACTACTACTACTACTACTACTACTTACTACTACTACTACTACTACTATACTTACTACTACTACTACTACTACTTACTACTACTACTACTTACTACTACTACTACTACTACTACTACTACTACTACTACTTACTACTACTACTACTACTTACTACTACTAGTACTACTACTACTACTACTACTTACTACTACTACTACTACTTACTACTTACTACTACTACTACTACTACTACTACTTACTACTTACTACTACTACTACTTACTACTACTACTACTACTACTACTACTTACTACTACTACTACTACTTACTACTTACTACTACTACTACTACTTACTACTACTACTACTACTACTACTACTACTACTACTACTACTTACTACTACTACTACTACTTACTACTTACTACTACTACTACTACTACTACTACTACTACTTACTACTACACAAACACACGCTCTTTTTCACTATTTTTCTTTCACTACTCTCTCTCACACACACACATACACACACATTCTCTCTCTGTTTTTCTCTTTCCTACTTTCTTTCTTTCACCCTCTCTCTCTCTCTCTCTTTCACCCTCTCTCTCTCTCTCTCTCTCTTTCACCCTCTCTCTCTCTCTCTTTCACCCTCTCTCTCTCTCTCTCTTTCACCCTCTCTCTCTCTCTCTCTTTCACCCTCTCTCTCTCTCTCTCTCTTTCACCCTCTCTCTCTCTCTCTCTCACATATACACACACACACAGTGGTTAGAGGTCAGGGCACTGGCTTGGATCGAGGGCTTGTTAATAGTTTGTTGTTGAAGTCCAGTGCAGTATGGTCAACTGCGCTTCCTCTTGTGGTCTGTCAGGGCGAGAAGGTGGAGGGTCTGCAGGCGCAGGCCCTGTACCCGTGGCGGGCCAAGAAGGACAACCACCTGAACTTCAACAAGAGCGAGATCATCACGGTGCTGGAGCAGCAGGACATGTGGTGGTTCGGCGAGGTGCAGGGCCAGAGGGGCTGGTTCCCCAAGTCCTACGTGAAGCTCATCTCAGGCCCCGTGCGCAAGTCCGTCAGGTACGGTCAGCCGGGCTGGGGATTGGTCAGATTGGGGAGGGAGACGCCGGGGGGCAGGAAGGCAGGGGATAAGGGCGGGGGTCTATTATCAGCTAGGGAGAAAGGAAGGGGGGGGGGGTTAGGATAAGATGAGTTGAAAAAGAGTCTGTCTGGGGGTGGAGACAAGGGAGAAAGATAGAGAGAAAGGAGAGAGGGGGGGGGGCTTCTGCTGTGGCTATTTAAGAGCTTTGATTTCCAACATTATAGTGCATTGTGATGAATGTCAAATACACATTGATAAAGGTGCCTGCAGGTCAAATATTCAAGTAATACCAGTAATATAGAACATTTAAATCCTCTTTCTCAGAACTCTTAAATGATCATCACAGAGAATATGTGCAGAATTTGAATGGAGTGAGGATGACGTTTGTTTGCCGTCAGCATGTGGTTTGTGTAGTGTGTAATGTGTGTAATGTGTGTAATGTGTGTATGTTTCTGTTGCAGTATTGAGTCAGGCTCGTCAGAAAGCCCACCAAGTGTGAAGAGACCTAGCCCCTCACCCAGCAAACCTCTGGAACTCGGAGAAGGTGGGGATCACACACACGCACACACACACACACACACACACAAACACACACACACACACACACACACACACACACACCCACCCACCCAGATCACTCACTGACACACATTCACACTCACACTCTGTTTCTCTTTTACAGACACCACACCACACCACACCACACCACAGCACAGCAAAACAATACCACACCACCAGATTATGTTAGTTTTACTCACAGACATTCATACTCACATACATACAAACAAACACACACAGTCATAGCACATAAACAATAATATTACATCTATATACTTCAGGTTAGACCTCCACCTAAAGCAAGCATGGACATAAGTAATTAATCTGTCTGTTCCAATGTGTTTGGATGCCTTTTGTCTCTTGTGTAGAGTACATAGCCATGTACACGTATGAGAGCACGGAACAAGGCGACCTGACCTTCCAGCAGGGGGATGTCATCACTGTCACCAAGAAGGAAGGCGATTGGTGGACAGGAGTAGTGGGGGGAAGGACAGGGGTTTTCCCCTCCAACTACGTCAAGCCCAAGGACTCTGATGTGAGTGTGTGTGTGTGTGAGAGAGAGAGATAGAGAGAGAGTGAGACTGAGTGAGTGAGAGAGAGAGAGAGCGCATGTGTGTGTGAGGAAGAGAGGATGAGAAAGACAGATATGAAAAGAGAGAGGGAGACTGATCCCCCCGAGTGCCTAACCATGTGTGTGTGTGTGTGTGTGTCCCCCCCCCCCCCCCCCAGGCTTTGGGAGCAGCAGGGAAGACGGGGAGTCTGGGGAAGAAGCCAGGTACACAGCAGCATGCAGCATCACCACTCATGACTCTCAGACCCACTAACACCACCACTGATTTACACCACACACACACGCACTGCTGCCAGACATCATCCTCACTGCAGCCCACACAGATACAGTATATGGCCATTGTGTGCTGACCTCAGTTCAGTTTAAGCCTGTGGAATGCATGCCCGTAGCGTGGTCATTCTGAGGCTAGTAACTACAATGATTTTATTGGGATTTGAAACACAGGGGCCAAAGTCTTGTCTTTCAGCCTAACTTCTAAGTGTCTCTAACTTCCCAGATTGGGATTATGTCTGTCATGTCCTTGTGTGTGTACACCTCAGATTGACCCATCTCAGATTAACGTGTCCCTGTCTCCATCCCCCCCTGCAGAGATTGCGCAGGTCATAGCCCCCTACACAGCCACAGGGACCGAGCAGCTGACTCTGGCCCCCGGCCAGCTCATCCTCATTCGCAAGAAGAACCCTGGAGGCTGGTGGGAGGGGGAGCTGCAGGTGTGTGTTATGGGAGCAAATCCGACTCAATCATTTTGTTACGTGTGTGTCTTGACTTTTAGGAATTATTTGTAACCGTGAAAATGAATTGTACAGGTAACTGTCGATATTACAGATATGCACTACAATCTATTCTATGGGTACTGTTTGATCTGTACAAATCATTTTCACAGTTACAAATTATTTCTACAGTTTGAAGTCATGACCCACATGTACAAAATGTTTGAGATTGATTTGATTCGATAGTGTGTGTGTGCCTGTATGTGTGCGTGTGTGGAGCTATGGTTAAGCAAGTACACAAATGTATTATGGTGTGTATATATTGCTTAAAGCAACACCAAAACGTTTTTTGTACCTTAAAATAATGTTTCCAAAATTGGTTCAGTGGTTCATCAACTCGTAACAGGGGGAACGGCACTTCTGCAATCGCATAGCGGCCGTTTATCGGCTATAACCGCACTATGTAAGTTTGCCAGATCGGGTAGCGGATCTGTAGTTTGATGGACTGAGACATAAGAACTTGATATGATTTGCTTCTGATGTCGTAATACATCATACTTTCGTAAAATCATACTCTACCTTGTCTGTGGACATTGTTATTTGCAAAGCCAGTGGATAAACAAATAGCGTGCGTCCGACAGAGGAAAAGTGCTTTGGTGTTGCTTTAAGGTTCTCCAGTGCTTCATGGGCCCAGCCAAAATAGATAATTACGTATCATGGCATTGAATATTTCTGATAAGCGCAGAAATGTCCTTGCCTTCAGCCCTTATACATACCGTAGACACTTGATTAAAAGCCCAGGCTTAATTAGGCGCAGGGTCCTCTTAAGGTGATGATACATGGGGTAACTTTTGTTTTCTGTTAGATCGGTTAGATTCTCCACAATTCAATCGTTTTTTTTACACAAACGATGAGCACAAAAGTAGACTAAGGGAAAATTCACTTAGATTTACCAGCATGGTAAAAAGAGGCAAAATAATGTGGTGACTCGCTCCCTTTGGTGGCCACAAAGTCCAAATATGCGTCCATTCTTCGATTATTTATACCGTAATCAATTTAATCGCATTTCCCATCTTTGCTAAGCTGAGGTTTTGTGTGAAAGAAATGAAAGGCCTGGCCCATATAGACGCCTGGCCCAAATCCAAGCAGGTCGAGTTCAGCAATTGAGGCAAATAAAAGCCCTGGCTATTAATCAAGTTCTTACGTGTGTGTGCGTGTGCATGTGCGCTCTTTTCTTTCGCAAATACTAATGACTAATAACAGCTAACTGTTGTTGTCATCCCAGGCTTATATTCCTACCATTTACAGGGCTTGGGTAGACCATTTTGGTCGAAGTGATTTCATTTACCTCCTGTATACAGTACATTGATTGTTTCATATCATTTTGTTTTGAGTTTTTTTTTCTCTTGGTTGTTAATGGTTAATATGGGAGTCTTGCACATCTCTGATTCTGTGATTGGTATTCATGTTTTGCTCCATGCAGGCGAGGGGGAAGAAGCGCCAGATTGGTTGGTTCCCGGCCAATTATGTCAAATTATTGAGCCCAAGCACCAGTAAGACCACACCCACGGAGCCGACGCCCCCCAAACTACCCACACCAAGTGCAGGTGCGAACCCAGCGACCTGATGCATAAACGCATTGTTTGTTTGCTTGTTTTGACTATATACTTTCCCTTTATATTTGATAACAACTTTGCTTGAAAAATGTTTGCACAGACACAGCACGTTTTCATGCCGGGAACAAACCGTTTTAAATAAGTTTATTGCCCAAATTCCGATGTCAATATTCCGATTAAGCTGTTTACAAGCTAGTAGAATGTCACATTTTAAGCATATTCCTGTTTACATAGCAATCAACATTATTCCGAATAAGTCAGCGACGCAGCCCACAAATAGGCTCCCAACGTCATGACGTAAATCTCCGCTGGTGAAATTCCCTCTTTTGGCTGAATGATATAACGTCTTCAGGGTGTTCCACCTGTATTTCACTTGTTCAGGCGTATGTCGATAGCCAGCCTCAAATCTTTTTTACAAATCTTTTTAAAAACGTCGCTATTACGACATTTTCTCCCATTGATGAACTCCATGACATTTGCATGATTGCAAGACAAAAGTTTGTCTTCCAAAAGTGTGCATGTTTTTTTGCCATGATTAGGAAAGTGCGTGAGGGACAATTGGTTAATTTTATCCTACTTCTGTGCGAATTGAGTATGCGCAGGCCTACAACACTTCCTTTTGGGAGCATATTCCATTTAAGGCGTTTTCATGAGCCAATATTCTGTTTAAAACGGGCATATGCTACGGGGTGTGCAAACGGTTTATTAGTAAACTGAATATGGCCTTTTTCGGTTTATTTCAATCAGAATAAGGTGTTTACAAGACACACGCATATTCAGTTTATTCCCAATAAACTGATTCAAAACCGTATATTGGCTGCATGGAAGCGTGCTGAGAGACTCAAGAGATGCATATCTAAACCAGTGAAGTTTCAGGTTGCTGCTATAGTTCTAGATTTGACTGTGTGTGTGTGTGTGTGTGTGTGTGTGTGTGTGTGTGTGTGTGTGTTTCTTTTTAATTGACACCAGTGTGTCAGGTGATCGGCATGTATGACTACACGGCGCAGAATGACGACGAGCTGCCCTTCGGCAAAGGTCAAATCATCAACGTCCTGAGCAGGGAGGACCCTGACTGGTGGAAGGGCGAACTGAACGGCTCTGTGGGTCTCTTCCCCTCAAACTACGTCAAGCTGACCACCGACACTGACCCCAGCCAGCAGTGTGAGTACACCACCCTTCTTCCACTCTTCGTCCTCTCTTTCTTTTTCTTGCTCTCTTTCTCTCCTCTCTCTCTCTCTCTCTCTCTCTCTCTACTCTTGCGCGCTCGCTCTCTCTCCTTCTGTTACACACACACTCTCACACACTAATCCCAGTCTCTCTCTGTTTTTTTTTACTTGCTGCATTCTGAAATGCATATGAAAGCTCAGACCTGTTTAAGGCATAGGGTTGTAGGAGGACCCTGCTCCAGGACTTGCCTTAGGGCTTAGGTTAGGTGGGTCGGTAAGCCAGATCTCCAGTCAGACCGGCATTTTAGGGTGGACACCCTAGGACCCACCACTTAAAACTACCAGTTGACCAACAGCCTTCATTCCTTCAGTCCTCCAGTTACTTAGACGACAGGAGCCTGGCCCTCTCTCCCCCACCACACTAACAACTCTGTCCCCTCATCCCCCCTGACCTTCCCCTGCCCTGCCCTGCCCTGTCCACTCCACCTCATGTGTAGCATGTCAGAGTCATTGTTCAGTGTCATCTTCTCCTTGCCTGCATGCTGTGTTTGTCATGTTGAACATGTCTGCCAGATCATGTAGCTTCTCTTAGCTTGTGAAGTTGCACATTGTGTTTTCCTTTTCCTCTCTCTTTGATTTCCCTTTTTTCCCTTTCCTTTTAATTCCTTATTTTTGACCTTATTTTTTTTTGTTTTTTGTTTTGTTTTTGTGTTGTCTTCTTCAAATCCCTTTTGTTACGCCGTTATTTTTTTGGCTTATGTGCTGTGTTCTCCTCTCTCTAGGACTCATATGTTGCCCATATCCCACTCTACCCTGAAAGTCCTCAAAGAGACCCACTATCCCCTAGTCACTGCCCCGCGGGATGATGGGAGATGACGCCCCCCTGAGGGTCTTGAGACTGCCACCTGCCCTCGTGGCTAGAAGACAAGCACTGCAGACAAAACAAAAAAATGAAACAAAACAAATGCAGCAGTTTTTTTTTCTTCTCTATTTTATTCACCTCAGTATTTAAACCGTTAAAGTAGATGCACGCCAAAATTACCAAGCAGCATTCTCCATGTTGAAAAGAAAAAGAAGAAAAAAAAAAGAAAACAAACTAAACAACTTGTATTCAAAGGAGTTTGTTTTTCTTGTCTTTGACTATAATTGAGTTAATCTATTTTGAAGTACTCACATGAATGACATGGGGGACTAATCAGGGGCTTTGGATAGTGGGTCCTTTTGTGGCTTTCTGTGAAATCCTCTTTTTTCCCGCCACTCAAACAAATTGCACTAAAGCAAAGTGACCGATGGACTCTGAGCACCCTGTCAAACGGCTCCCATTTGATGCTTAGACGCTTCACCCCGCCCTCTCCTAACTAATACCCCACCTTTGTCTCCACCCACTCCACCTGGCCCTTCCCCTCCACAGCTCCACAAAATGACCCACTATTCTTGCCCCAGACCTCCCAGGGCCCTGGACCACACCTAGTAGTGTCATAGCAGGCCTGCCCCTTGCCTATCGCTTGACCAATTCGAAGGCCTTTCTACTGCACTGGGGCAGCTCATTGGTTAGATTTGTCTTGAGTGACATGTAGAAGTCCTTCTATCCACCACCCCAACCCCACCCTCCCCCTCCTCCCCCACTGGTTTTACAGAACTCATAGGTGCTGCCCAAGACAGCAGGCAGGATAGGACTTCTCCATTCATCCAATCACATCCCTCTGTGTTGGTTTTTATGATTTTGATTCTTCCATTTTCATACCAAACATGAAATGAATAGGTTTTATGTGATTTTTCTCCTTTATTGTTTCATGTTTATAATATGCTAGGTGTTCCTTTGTAATTATTTCAGTAGAGTTTTTTTGTGTGTTGGGATGGAGATTGGTGTTGTAAAAACCAAATAACTGCACAATGGCCACTGATGTAGGAGAACGGTACAAGGAAACACAGATTATATCCACACACACACACACACATATACACACACACACACATATACACACACACACACACACACACACACACACACACACACACACACACACATGCACGCACAAACACTTTCTTTTTGATGTGTTGTGCTGGAGAGATATAGTTGGGAGTAGTCTCTCCCAGCCTTAAGCCTGGTGTAGTGCTCTGTATTCTCACAAAGTGGGGGCACACTGTTGGTTGCTGTCCTAACCACAGACACTTATTGCTCATCAGTGCCCCTTGTGCCTGAAGAGGGGAACTGCCTCAAATGATTGACCTGAGTCTGCCTCTAATGACTTGACTTGAGGTTGTCAGTCAGAACTAGGCTTAGCATGTTAACAGTGTCATCGTGTGTATTGTTCTGTTTTGTTTTTCTTTTTGAGGTAGCTGGGATGGTTCTGATCTCTCAGTTGGTGAGAAATTCCACTAGTTTACACGGCTCCTAAAAGTTGCCCTCTCTGACCGATTGTGTTGTCATATGTTTTATTAAATTGTCGCATTGCGTGGGAAGTTAGAAGGAGCAATATATCCCAAGTCACTTGAAGCAGTGACTTTTCTATTTTTATACTGAATTAAAAGCAATCTTATCACCAATAGTGTTTTAATATCTAAGGAGGTAGATGAATCTCCATGCCCTACACACAGACACACACGCACACAAACCTAAAGTAGAAAATAGAAGAGACCAAATCAAAGAGAGGTTTATGGCTTGTGCAGTCATATTCCCTTGATTTTTTTTTTTTTTTTTTTTGGCTTTTACTTTGGTCGAAGATTTTGTTTTGAAAACTCAAGAGCCGTAGCCGCTCCTTAAAAAAAGAGAATTCCTTTCAAAGACTAGCATCATGTTAAACTCAGCATGGAAGTTAAGGAATGTACTAAAACGAGCAAACAGTTTTAATACCCTAATCAAGTCGAATACTCATGAATAAAAATATGTTTACAAATAGAAAACGAACAACTAAAGACTGGTGTTTTCTTGTGGTGAGTGTTAACTGAGCACCAAACCAAGTGTGAGCACTCGCCTTTGCCTTACAATTGGAAGCCAACTAAGACGCATGTCATGGGATTGACTTAAACCACACATGTGATGTACTGGTACCCTATTTTGTATGGTTGATTTAATTCTGTCTGAGCTGTGTTTTTAATCGATCAGACCGATCTGAGTGTTATGTTGCGTTATTATGTCCGTGTTTCTCTCCGAACCTGACTGTGTTGTAGCTGCACTCAGCCTGTGTGTGTTTTTAATTCTGGCTCTGTGGTTTGCCATAATTGGCTCCACATAACGTAACAGTATTGGAATTTGCTGCTTACTGATTGGTTGGGTGAACCGTTCATCACATCTTTGATTCCACCCCCACCCTCCAGCTCCCTTAACATTTTGAGGATGTGGGATATAATGTCACAGATGGCTTGGATATTTGAGAAGCACAAAAAATAACAACATTGTAAGAGCTTCATGTTGGATATCTATTATACTGTGTTTAAAACAGAAGACTGGTATGCTTTTCTGTTTGAATCTCACAAAAAATCCAAAAACGTACCCATTGCACTCAGTTATTGAAGCATTTTATCATAAATGAATGTAAAAAAATGAAAATATATACAGACTATTCCTAGCTTTAATAAAAGTGTCATGCCGTCTTTATAGAAAATGACATGTATAACAATTAAAAAGCTCCATGGCAAAAATGAACTGGTGTTTTTCCTTCATGTGATATCAGTGTCTGATGTGTGCTGTCTCAGAATCTCATTGAATGTCCAGTATGTCAATGTCTCAGCCCTGAAATGCCTCATAGCAGAAATACAACATTAAGAGCAGCTAGCAACACTGCAGCAAGCTCAGTTTGAGAGGGAGAGAGGAGTAAGAGAAAGCTACTTGGAGTTAACAACACAACAGGGTTTGTGTGAAGGTAACGGTCCCATTGGGGTTAACTGAGGTAGAACCACACCGCCAGTGACTGCTGAAGTTTACAGAGCAGAGTGTTCAGAGAGCCACTGGGAGGCAGCAGAAAACTGCAGGACTGAGTGTGTGTGTGTGTGTGTATCCTCATGGGAGATTGGTCGTAACATGCATATTTTTTAAAAGGACCACAGATAGGATGCATTTTTAGGGGTTTGGGTGAGTAACAGATTGTGATCAACTTCCGTGTGTGTTGCTTGCTCTGGGTGTGTGTCTGTGTGTATGGTTGAAATTATTTACGCGGTTCTTTACATTTTGAGACTGCGTTCATACTATATGTGTATGAGATGCCTGCTGCGTGCTACACTGGATGAGTCTGTGTGTGTATGTACAGTAAGTGAACGTAAGTAAAAAAATGCTGATCTTTGTGTGTCTCTAAGTGTGTGTGTGCATGAGAATGATCCATGCTGAGCTCTGTGTGCATGTGTGTGTCCTTGCAGGGTGCGCCGACTTGCACCTCCTGGACATGCTGACCCCCATGGAGCGCAAGCGGCAGGGCTACATCCACGAGCTCATCGTCACCGAGGAGAACTACGTCAATGACCTGCAGCTGGTCACCGAGGTAATAGCCAAGAAGTGCTACACACACACACACTCTTGAGAATATGTGGATATTTGTGTGAGTGCTACAACCAATGCGCTCATACACAGTTTGTGAACTGCTCCAGACACATGCACTCACAAGCTGGCACAAGCCTTATACAAGCAGTTCATGGGGGCCCAGAGATGTCTTAACCTTGTCGTTTATTAGCTGTGAGGATTTTGGGAGACAGTTTGAGGAGAGGGAGATTAGTGCAGTAGTGCTCACTCAAATGTTCTTTGGTAGGGATCTATCCTGTGTACCCTCTTAAAATGACAATAAAAAAACACAACCTCCTTGTCAATTGAGATGTTTTTTTTTCCGGAGGAGTATATTGAGCATATTAATAGTATAGAGTGTGTTGGTTTAAGTCAGGTCTGAGGTAATGTCCTGAACCCACTCCCCATCTCTCTCCTCCTTATTTCCTATCTACCCATCACCGCCCTGTGAAAGAAAGGCTAGAAAAAGGCCCAAGATCTAGCTTAAGGAGTGTTGTAAAGGAGACTAGTGTTGTGTTGGAAGACTAGAGGAGGCACATGCCTGTATGAGCTGATGTGGCCAACCCGACCCACAGATCTTCCAGAAGCCTCTATTGGAGTCGGAGCTGCTGACGGAGAAGGAGGTGGCCATGATCTTCGTCAACTGGAAGGAGCTGATCATGTGCAACATCAAGCTGCTCAAGTATGACACACACACACACAACATTTTTACTTTCATATTCACAGTTCCCTACTTTATGCACCTTCACCCTACTCCGGGGCTCTGCACACACACACACACACACACACACACACACACACCCCAACCTTTAACCTTCAGTAAACACATTCTTAAAGATTCACAGGTAGATACATAAACTCACTCTTGTTGCTGCACACTCACTCATTCACATACACAGACACACGCACACACACACTGTGTGAACATGAACACCCGTGCAGGCCTAATGGACCTCTGCTCTGCCCTTCTCCCCCCGACTCCAGGGCCCTGCGCGTGCGGAAGAAGATGTCGGGCGAGCGCATGCCGGTGAAGATGATCGGGGACATCCTGACGGCGCAGCTGCCCCACATGCAGCCCTACATCCGCTTCTGCAGCTGCCAGCTCAACGGCGCCACGCTCATCCAGCACAAGACCGACGAGGCGCCCGACTTCAAGGACTTCGTCAAGGTGAGGTGGCTTGCCTGGGATGCCTGTAAACGGCCAAATGTATTTAAGTAAAAAGAGAAACGTTTTTTAAATGGAAAGAAGCATTTTTAAATGAAAAGAAGTATGTGTGTGTGTGTGTGTGTGTGTTTGTGTGTGAGAGTGGGAGAGCTGTGAGTGTGTTGTGTCTGATGAGTGTTTTGTGTTGTGATTGGCAGAGGTTGGCCATGGATCCGCGGTGTAAAGGGATGCCCCTCTCCAGCTTCCTGCTCAAGCCCATGCAGAGGGTCACCCGCTACCCCCTCATCATCAAGAATGTAGGTATCAACAACAGACACCACACACACTCACTTGCGCGCACACACACACACATACACACACATGATTTCAAGTATACACGGTCAATACAAGCTTATCATCAAAAACATATGTTTGCAAAAGACTTCTGTTCATACTCCTATCAAGATTGTTAGTAAATTGTTAGACAAAATGCAAAAAATAGCACACTCAACACCTTAATCTAAACTGAACTGGGTGCTGAATTCTCCTCTGAATGTATAATCAGGCACCGCACTCATCAAACTTTTTTCCTAGTGCTGTCCTAGTGACAAAATGCAAAAATGCCTGCACAATATTGTATGTATTGCCATCAGCCTGACAAGAAGTTCACAACATTAAATTAAGTTAGTATTTTATGACCAAAAGAGGTGCCTTTGTATATATTTGATATCCACACACAGTGTGTAGTGTCTGTATGTGCTGCATGTGTTCATATGTGCCTCTCTGTGTGTGTGTGTGTGTGTGTCAGATTTTAGAGAACACGCCAGAGAGTCACCCGGACCACAGCCACCTGCGCCAGGCACTGGAGAAGGCCGAGGAGCTGTGCTCGCAGGTCAACGAGGGCGTCAGGGAGAAGGAGAACTCCGACCGGCTGGAGTGGATCCAGGCACACGTGCAGTGTGAGGGGCTCTCAGAGGTACACACACACACACACACACACACTACCGGTAAATAAAATGTACATTTCTTCCGGCTAGCCAGGAAACATTCTCCTATTATTCACTTAATCATAAGTCTTTGAATAATAAAACGTTTATTTCATACGGCTATAACACTTCAGCCAACATGTCACATACTATGCCAACAACCATGTTCAATGCTGTCAACGAGCCCCCCCTTCCGTCAGCCAGAAGAAGAGCGACAACTTCCTCTTCCTCTTAAAACGGTACCAGCTTATAAGTCGTCTCCTTTTGGTAAGACAGCTATCCAATCATGCAAAGTTAAAAAAAAAAGTTATTCTGCCAAAACCAAGGGCAGGGGGTGGGGGCATAGCGACCAGACACTAAAAGTCTTCAATCCTTTCTTACTGTAAGTAGTTTATTATACAAGAATAAAAAGGATACAGAAAACTACAATGTACAAAAAGTATATATGTAATACACAGAATACAGTAGATTAAAGTTGAGCCCTCCTAAAGTTATTCCACTTAAAGTGGTTATAAGAAATGTGGGGTTCTGCTGTCCAGCAGTGTCTGAAAAAGTAAAAAATGTCAGATTCCGATGTCGACCGTACGTAAATATATTTTTCTCGTAAATATATTTTTTGTGCCTTATCTTATATGGTATGTTGCTATGTGCTTATTCCTGATTGGCGATGGCAGGTCTGTTGTTTTTTCTCTGATGGAGACAGTCTTTGTGGTTTGACCGTGTGAGAACCTTTCACAGGGTGTTCTTGTGTTGCAAGAGTGTTGCAAGGGTGTGCTTCAAACTCAAACATGGTTATATTTTCATAGTATGATTACATTTATACAAATGTAATGCTGTATCTAAGGTGTCTGGGGTTTCTTGGCAGCACTGTCAGGTTGACTTTCTGGCTGGTTATTCAACAACAACAACAACACACACACACACACACAGCCTTATAAGTTTATAACATAAGGAAGTACAGTATGGAGACTCACAAACCCACAGTATCAGAACTACACTCTCATCAGTGTGTACATACAACAGTTCACCAATAGTGCTTTCATGCCTTTTCCTCCACAAGCAACTGGTGTTCAACTCTGTGACCAACTGCCTGGGCCCACGCAAGTTCCTCCACAGCGGCAAGCTGTACAAGGCCAAGAGCAACAAGGAGCTGTACGGCTTCCTGTTCAACGACTTCCTGCTGCTCACCCAGATCATCAAGCCGCTGGGCTCGTCCGGCTCCGACAAGGTGTTCAGTGCCAAGTCCCACCTGCAGTACCGCATGTACAAGACGGTGAGTTCAAGCCCGTCTGTGGTATTAATTTGTTTTACTATTTATACAAGAACTCAGTTAATGTCCATAAAGGCAGTGAAATTGAAATGGAATTGTGAGTTATTCTGAGAACAAAGAGTTATTTGTGAGGAGATGGTTGTTGTTTGAGGATGGTAGTGTCCAGAGCTGCTAGGACTCTACCTTAGAGTCCTCCCATGACCTTTGACCCCCTCTGAACCCCCTATAGCCCATCTTCCTGAACGAGGTTCTGGTGAAGCTCCCCACTGACCCTTCCGGAGACGAGCCCTTATTCCACATCTCGCACATCGACCGCGTCTATACCATACGGGCCGAGAGCATCAATGAGAGGTAGGGCACATAGTCACTGATGCTCTCTCTCTCTCCTTTTGGCTCTGTCTGTCTCTCTCTCTCATCTTTTTTATATGAACAATCTCTCTCTCTCTCATACACTCACTCACTCACTCACTCACACACACACACACACACTTTCATTACATCTGCACTCAAAATAAAAGATTTTTATACAACTTCCCCAAACTCTTGTATCCTTTTATGCATACACACAAACGCACTGTCAGCACTCTTCCACATGTGCATGTTTTACAGGACGGCGTGGGTGCAGAAGATTAAGGCAGCCTCGGAACTCTTCATTGAGACCGAGAAAAAGAAGAGGGAGAAGGCCTACCTGGGTATGTCATCAACACACACACACACACACACACACACACAAAGCACCTGTTTCACAGTAGCTTTTATTCCATGTAATACTTGTTAACTGTTGGTAATTGACATTCTTCTATGTGTGTTTTAGACATTTCTTCTCTATATTGCTGCCTCTGATATGTATGTTTGTGTGTTCTAACTGTTTTGTCCTTCTCTACTGCAGTACGCTCCCAGAGGGCCACAGGCATCGGCAGACTCATGGTCAACATCGTCGAAGGGATCGAGCTCAAGCCCTGCCGTTCCCATGGTAACTAGTCTGTCTCATCATCTTTCTGTCTTTGGATGAAGTTGACACGTGAGCCTAAATCAGAAACAATTAGCTGCATCACACAAAACATGGTTTCTGACTATAAAGTGAAAGCACTCAGGGCCAGATGTACGTACATTTGCTAACGTAGCGTTATCAGCGTCATGGACACACCGCAGATTGCGAACGCTGTCAGACCCAAGTTTCCGTCGTATTTATCAATCGTTCAATCCTTAGTGTAAACTGCGCCTTTCTCCGCCCATAAACGCAATTTACGAACGTCCACAACTGAATGGCAGCGCCTACATACAAGCGCAGTTGAATGAAGTTAACTGATGACAACATTAAAAAGAATCAAATGTTTAGCGATCATGAAATAATACCATACATGATAACATGTAAACAAGCAGGGAGATAATGAAGATCAGTAGTTCTACTCAAACTACTTGTGCACGTACTGTAGGCTATGGATGATTGGTCAAATCTAGCAAGTAGGAAAGTTTAAGTGAATGATGTGAAAGTGAAAGTAAGACATTCGAAAGGCCAACGAAAGTTAAGGTTGCTTTTGGTAGTACAAATACTTTCACCACAAAAACTAGTGCTCTAAATAGCGATTCTGTTGTCTTTGAAAGGTTCTCTTATTGATGCATTGAACTGCAATTTGGATTAACACCTGCTTTTACAAGGCGGAAGTATTTAGGCGCAGAATAGACGTGCGCTTTCAGGAGCAGTCTTTGTACATACCGCGGAATACATAATTAGTCGCTCTTTACTCTTCCCCTCCCATCTTTTTACGCTAAACTCCCACTTTCCCCTGGATCCTCCCATGAATGCATATGCATGACATGACAAACGCAATCTGCCACTTTCAGCTCCCGCGACAGGCAGTTTGCGCTTTTACATCATTGCGGCCTGTTTGTACATACCTCGCAATGATTTTACACCCACATTGCGAAACGAATACGCCTGAAGTGGGCGCAAAAGCGTTAGTACATCTGGCCCTCAGTGCTCACAATTTCCTGGAAATGCCTGTTGATGCAATAAGAGGGAAATATTTACTAGTAGTACTTTTCCTGGGCTCTTGCATGCTCTTCTATACACATTCCTTAAAAACACTTCTAACACACACCTAACAGTTCATCCTAACTGCATGCGAAGGTCTGACTGTGGCGTAGCCTTGAGTTTTCTCTGTCCACTCTCTCTGTTAAACATGCTGATGCTATTGTGTCATACTCAGGGTAGGAATTTCACGGCGGCCACGACGGCCATGGCCGTCGTAGCCCCTTGCGTTGGCCGTGAAGCCCCTTTGAAAATCATAGGTTTACAGGCCACGGTGGCCTTGGTGCCCCCTTCTTTCAATATTCTGCTTTGTCCTACTAATTTATTTAGCCTGTGGCCTGTCAAAATAATCTTAGCATTCACAGCGCAAATTAATTTAGTCTTTTACGCAGTGGAGAAAGTGACAGCGCAAGAAAGTGCATCCAAATTCACCCATTCTTCTCAGTTGAACTACTGGCGAAGTAGCCTATTCATCACACAGACATCACAAGTATCACATGAAAGAGCTTTTTCTCAGCTTTTAAACGATGTTAGCCGATAATTGCTGTGTTAAACGGTTCGCGAGAAAAGTAAATAATATAATTCAATTTAATCATACATTCTACTGAAGGTTTTGCGTCCATGATCTCCCTACCCATTCATCTCGGTGGAATACTTCACGAACCCTTCTTTTAACACATGACAAACCACATATCAGAATAAACAGCAGACCTTACCGAACACAAAGGTGTAAAGCAGTCCCCTGTACAGTTAGCCGTTCCAGAGTAATCCAGTTTTGAATTTGCAGTAAATTTCGACATGCATGGATGTCTCCAAATTTGGGCTTTAAGTTTTACAATGTGTTTAAATTGTTCCACATGATTTCATAACGGGCCAAATACAAAATAAATGTTACAAATATCGCCTAGATATTGGTAAATCAGAGGACAGCTGACTAAGAGTTTGTGAAAGTAGCCTTAATGATTACAAAATGCTAAGCATGCATCTAGGCTATTTGAGTTTCTTAAAGCTGAGCTGTGCTACATTTAAATTGTTCAATACATGATTTCATAGCAGGCCAAATATAAAATACATTTTATATATAGCCTAGATATCTGTTTTTATTAGATGATCAGATGATTTACAGTTACATGTAATATGTCATGTTTCATGTTTTTGTAATGTTTCATACAGTGATGCAGGTCTACTGCAGTGAATAGGCTAAATACAACTTTGATCATTTTTATAGCCTACTACTGTATAGTTAACTTTGGCCTTGGTGCCCTGACATGTGGCCTTTGTGCCCCCCACCAAATATGCCCAACTGAAGGCCAAGTGGCCTTGCCCCCAGAATGGTGAAATTCCAAGCCTGGTCATACCTCTTGTTCAACATAGCAGAACAATGCAAGTGACTTCAAAGAAAATATGATGTAATCAAACTGAAATTGTTGCTAATGCTTGCTCACGTGCAGTAAGGACACTGTAGCATTCTCACACTGACAGTGCACTTCCTGTGCCTGCTCTCCTCTCACATGCTCATATCAACTAGAATCACTTTGCTGCTCAAAAGGTCTCCTAACATCCTGATGCTTGATTGTTGTTCCTGAATTATAAGTGTCATTGGGTGAAAGTGTCTGCCGAGTGAAAAAACATAAAGAAATGTAGAACTGTAAATGTTATAATCATATATTTACCAAGTGGGTGTTGGTGGATGTTGCAAATTAATTGAAGCATTTATTATAGTAAAAACATGAAGCCATAAAGATTTGACAGCTTGAAGTAAGTGCAAGTCTTCTCATCAGTGGCTGTTGGTGTGTGTACAGGGAAGAGTAACCCCTACTGTGAGGTGACGATGGGGTCGCAGTGCCACATCACCAAGACCCTGCAGGACACGCTGAACCCCAAGTGGAACTCCAACTGTCAGTTCTTCATCAAAGACCTGGAGCAGGATGTGCTGTGTGTCACCGTCTTCGAGAGGGACCAGTTCTCCCCCGACGGTGAGAATCTCTATCTCTCTCTCTCTCTCACACAGAAATTCATAAAATTCCTGAACAAGCACAAAGATAAATGCAAGTGTACCTTCAAATACACACATACAAACACACTGATTCATTAACGTTAGCCACAAGTACAACACAAGTGTATGTGTACCAGCAAACACACCGATACACTGCTTTCCTTGCTTTTTCTCCACATATACCCACTCCAAGACACTTACTTACAGTACTCTGGCACAGATTCCCAGATTCTCTTTCCTCCTCGTCTGTTTCTGTCAGTCACCCGCTTTCTCCTTCTCCCCAGATTTCCTGGGCAGGACCGAGATCCGCCTGGCGGACATTAAGAAAGACCAGGGCTCCAAGGGGCCCATCACCAAGCGGCTGCTGCTTCACGAAGTCCCCACAGGCGAGATCGTAGTGCGCCTTGACCTGCAGCTCTTTGATGAAACTTGAGCAGTCCCATGCCTCTCAAATACACAAACACACACACACACACACTACGCCCCTTTCTTCCCACCCTTGGTGTTTTGAGGCCTAGCAGCCTACTGTGACAATCCCACCTGCCCTGCTCCAAAAACACACACCATACCCCAGTGTGTGTGTGTCTGTGTGTGTTTATTTGTGCTTGGAAGCAAGTGTGTGTCTCTGCGTGTCTGTGTAAAAGCTGTGACAGTCTTAATCAGTGATCTATTTTTATGAACAATTTTATGTTTTTAAATCATGACCATTATACACATGAGGACACCAGTGCTGAGGTCTCTAGTCGGCTGACGTAGCCTGAGAGGAAATAAGACTCTAGTATTTATCAGCTTCATCTCTCTCTCTCTCTCTCACTGCTGCAGCTGTTTTATCAGTAGTTTTGCTAAAAGAACACTATTCATATATGTGGCCTAAATATGGGAAGGACTGATTTAAAGGCCAATTTGCATCAATAGGTGAATTGACTCCTGGAGGTGAGGTGGAGGGGAGAAAGTTAAAAGTACATCAGCATGCAAAAGGAAAGAGTAGGAGGAAAGCCTGTGTGTAGCTGGTTCATTTCCCCTCTTAGTTACTTAGTGTCAAAGCTCTGTCTCCAGGGTGTGGACTCGCGTCACAAACTGCGTCTGGCGCAGGCCGTCTGGACTGTCAGCGACCACAGATAAGGCTGTTGGTGCACGTACTGTAGATTTAGCAGAACACAAACCCTTCAAACACATCCACTATGAGCCAAAAGCCAGTATCCTCAGTCAGTAAGCAGTAGATTCATTCCAGCCGCAGCTATTATCAGCGTAGTTCCATCTCTTTTTTTTTTTCTTTTTTTTTTTTTTTTCAAGTCGTTGGTTTAGGTACAAAACATCCAAGGCATCAGGCAGATATGATATGTAGGCATGCTGTAAAACTGCATTAAGCATTTTTGGATTGATCAGGCATTGTTTTCTTTCATATAAATTTGGTCTTTAAGTATTTGCGCCTTCAGCAGTGCAGATTAGGTTAGCATTAACGTCATCTGTAGTGCCACAGTGTTGACCCTCTCACAGAGCGGTCAGCGCTCTACCCCACAAATGTCCAGATAAGTCCAGGTTGACCATAAGCAAACAACTCGCATTCCAATCCACCGTTAAACAATGTGTGCCATGTGAGATGTCAAAGGATGTCCAAATGTATGCAAATAACCTGTTGAGAAAGTGCTCCTTGATTTAGTTCAGGAGGTCTTCAACTGGCATCGCAACTCTTAATGATCTCAGACTGACCAAGATTTGTTTATTTTGTTTCATTTTAATCTTAATTTATAAATTATTTATTGGATTGACGCAGGTTTGAGACCAGGTCCCATATGTGAATGTAAACAGGGTGGTGATGGAGAGGAGATGGGAGGTAGCCCTACTTGAGTTAAGTTTTGATACATGACCAAGCCTGTGACTGTCACCACGGGCACATTCATGACAACGGTTTTGGTGAGCAAAACTTGTAGCAATATGTGAAGCCTTGTTTAAGCATCTTAAGTATAAAGAATGGGGAGTCCACAGGGAAACCTTCAAATATTTGAAAAAAAAAACACTCCATTCTGCTGCATTCCAAGAAGTCTCATAATATTCTGCCTTGACACACTCCTAAAGCTGTCAAAGTGGTCAAGGATTTTTAAGTGGAGTTAGCATTGCGTATGTATATAAAGGAGATAAGAGATAAATAAGAGAGTTATGAGTGACCACAGACGAGAGCCAGGGGCTAAGTGATCTGAGATTATATGAAGTTTGTGATGCCTAACCCTGATGCGCTCTTCCTCTCAATCATTCATATCTAACCGTTTGGAAACATGTACTGTATATTTGCTGTCATTTTTTGTTATTTTGAATTAGTTGTTTTTTTCCATACATCAAAAAAGGTAACTATTTAATATAGAGTGCTATATTTATGATGGGTATGAATGACATTGGTCATGATTGTGGAGGACCACTTTTGTAAATGTGCATTTTTGATTTCGATGGGTGTTCCCCCCCCCCCCCCCCCCCACAGGAATTGTGCTTTGGGTGGGGATGCTAGTGTGGTTAACACTGTACAGTAGTTGTATATGTTTGTAAAGAGCAACTGTTTTGAGGTCAGCCTTCCAAATCAGTTTTTGAATTTGTTTTCATCCACAAGACGAGTAGCTGACAGATGAATAGTGGTACTGAGATATGCTGTTAGGAGTGTTTTTAGTACAAATATAAAATGATGCTGGATAAAAATGGTCACTTAACATTAAAAGAATGAAATAGAGTTGGTCAAAAGGGAAATGCTGACCCATGATGTTTGTTTGTGTATCTGGTCTTTCTCACGAGGAAGAAGCATATTCCTTATTACCGCCTAGACAGTTTCCTTGAATTGACCAGTCTTAAGGCAGCTCTGCTGAAAGGTGGAGTCAGGACTGAGGTGATCTTTGGACAGACCCTTGCTGTTTTGTGAAATGACCTGCCCGGGGAAGAGAAGCTGGATTGTTTTCTCCTGTAGCAGCTCTGTACATGTGTGTGTGGCGTTCTGTGCATTTGAGATGAATAGTTAAGAATAGAAACCTTAGGTTTCTTCCCTCTCTCTGTGTGTGTGTGTGTGTGTGTGTGTGTGTGTGTGTATGAGTGATTCCATGTGGTATGTAAGAGTGTGAATTCATGTCATAAGCCCTACAGATGAATAGTGACTAGTACCCAACACCCTGACCTTTGACCCTTGCTGTTCCCGTGGCGCTCAGTTCTGTACAGTCCAAAGCAGTTGGCTCGCCCATTTTTTTTTTTTTTTTTTTAAAGGATGAAGCAGTCTTACTGAATCAATGTACAGGAAGTGTCCATGTTACAAGCTCTGAAGGAAGTATAATATATTACTACTTGAACATGAATTATGTTGATGACAATATATTGTTATCAATGTAGGAGCATTATTATTATGTTATTGTCTTAAATGTTACCAATAAATCTCAATTGGACCAAAGTTTACGTTTGTGATGTTTTGGAAAATGTGTATGTGCATTTGTTTTTATGCAAGTTTTTTTCAGCTCCTTTATTAAGGAGAGTGGTAATTCAGCATTTAGTATGTGGACTGTTTCAGTATTGAATCATCTAATAAGGCCCTGTCATAAATATACACTCTCAAAAATTAAATGTACATTATGTAATGTTTTTGCAGTCCCAGCAGTTTTCCTGCAATTGACATGATTTGACTAATACTGTACTCACACCTGTCTTAGTGTGGCTGTTTTTGGAAAGTATTTACTTTGTATAAATAGTGATGATGCTTTGTACATGAAATGTTTTTACAAACTACAGTGCAAAATGTGATAATATATTACATTTCCAGAAATAATTACATTTCTAAAAATAATGAAATACCCAAAATACATTCAAAGTGCACTTCTTACTCACACTTTCACACTTAGTTTTTGCTGATTGCTTACACATGTTTACATGTTTCTGCATGCCTCTTCCATTGCTTGCAGAATGGAGATCGTATGCTTTCCATTGTCATGCTGACAATAGGGTTTTTTGGGGAAGTGAAGGGGCAAGTATAGAGCTATGAAATGAAACGGGTACACAATGTATATGAACACAGTTGAACAGGTAGGCCTACACAATGACTTTTCTGAGGTCTATTTGTAGTGTTAAGGCTCAGACTGATTGGTGTTCAGTTTTCTGTGTAATTGATTTCAGCTGAGTGTGGGTATTTCCAATTATCAGTTTCAGTATCAGTGTTTTGCAGTTGGAATAGAAGTGTTTTTTTAATGATTGCGAGATACCATGCTTGAACGAAGCATCTATGTAAACAGTGTTGCATGTTGTAGAATTACAAACAAAGTTCAAAGAAGAAAATGTGTTATATCCCTCTGGCGCATAGCGGTCACTACAGTGGACAGCTGTTTAAAAGTAATTTTCTTCCTAAATGCAATTGTTTCTATGGTGGAATTCCATATCAGTTGTTAGAATGCTCTCTGCTGCCCCCCTTCATTAAGGTTTATTGAGTGGTAGGTTGTTAGAACTACAAGTAAACCTCTAAATCCAAGATGGCCGACAGACAGCCACACGGTCAGCCCCTGCTGGGATATCTTGTCAATCCTTCAGAAGAAGAACCCTAGAGGTAAAAAAAATATGATGATATGCAGGAATATCTAAGGAACAATATAATTATTTTAGTTTTGAACATTTTATTTCAAATAAGTCTAAAATTGCGATTAACGATGTGTCCAATATAGTGGACGTCATATTTCCAATACAAGTCATGTGGTTTATTCATCTTTTATTATGATTTATCTTGGTTATCTTATCTTGAAATTCAGTTCATTTTTGGTGTATTTATGTTAGTTTTAAAAATCTGTCAATTTTTGTGCAGATTAGATGTAGTTCATGTTAGTAAAAAAAATCATTTTATCATATTTTTAGAACACAAGCGCAGGAAAGAATAGGGAAGACTATAGAATGGTCCAGGAAATGCCCTTGATATTTTGAAAGCTTAGATGGAAGCTTTACAGTTGCGAGCGCTATTTGCTTTCTTATTTCGGCCTAAATAATAGGTCTATAGAACGTTGAAGTGTGTGAAAGTATAGTTAAATGCTTTTCAAAGCATAAAATGAAATAACTGTTCATGGATTTATGATAAAATTCAATTTGATTCATTCTTCCATTAAGTTTATTCTGTTTATGTTGAGTGTTTAAGCGCATGTAGTCCATTGTAGTGGACATGTCTGTAACTTTCTGAAAGAATCATATTTTTTAAAAAAAAGTGAATATTTGTTTTTTTCATGCTCTAAGAAGAGTAAAAACACATTTAAAAAAAATTGACTCAGGCTTTCATAATTCATGCATCAGAGGGTTAAGTATGGTTACACTGTGTTTAAGGTATGATTACAAGTTTAGGTTTTGGGGCTTTGGTGTAAGCATACATTTTTAGTCTAAGCGGTTCCCAAACTTTTTTTCCCGTGGACCACCTTCTACAGTAGGCTACATCCTGACTCGGCTCGCGTACCCCCACCATCCGACACATAAAAAAGTAACATTCTTATGACACATTCCAGGCATCATGTTTAATTAGCCACCCTACATGATAAATGTATGATAAACATGAACTGGTCTATGAGCTCTCACAGTGTGGAGAACAACATTAGACTGGTTAGATAGCATCCCACAGTAAACCACACACTGTGGCTTTAAGCAGTCGGTCTCCCAAATAACGTGAAGCCTAGGCCTATATGCCTCATCATACTTTCGTTTTCTTCGCGCAGTCTTTTCTGTCTCGTCCTTTCTTTTATCACCCTGCGCTTCACCTCCACCCTCATCTTTCTGCCCCCCCATCGTTACCTCCTTCTCTGTTTCTCTCGCTTCTCCTCTTCAATCGCTTTAATTAGGCCTTTTGGACAGTGTCCCTGTTTTCCATGTTTGCGTAGCCTTATACCTATCCTACACTTCCACGAAAGTAACGCCAGATACTGGCTGCCCAAAGGAAATCACGTGCATGTGGGTAGCCTATTTATTAATGAAAACATGGCCTAGCCTACTATAGAGTTTACAAATTATTTCCTTTAATTTCACGTTTCCATATCAGTATAACCCAATTCGAAAGTATTAGTTATTTATGAATTAATTAGATTATTAATTAATTAATCATTTTTAGACATTGCCCTTTTCATCTCGTGTACCCGCTAGTGGCAGCTCGCGTAGCCTACCACTACAGTTTGGGAATCCCTAAGCAATGAGCAAAAACTGTATTCACTTCCCCTCCTTTACAGCAGGGCGGTGCTAGTGAGCCATGAGGCCAGCAATGCTGTCCACAGAGTTGCTGTTACGCTAACAGCAGAACTGTGGAAGGTCTTGTCATGGACGTAGGTGATGATGGAGCGAGCTCCCTCATAGGCCTCCTCACAGGTGGGCTGAATCTGGTTCTCTGGGAGTTCAAAGGCGTGCTCACCCTTATCCCTCAGCTCGAAGGCGAAGGAGTAGGGGATACCGATGAAGCGAGCCCAGTCCATGGACAAGCCTCCGGTTGGGTCTGGGGAAAATCCAGATTCCATCACAAGGCATTTGTTTCACATAATTCTTCCTAGATCAGTCTCCCTGCATGCCTAATATTGTGTGTGTGAGTGTATGTACATCACACATATTTACAGTTTTTGCTGATTGCACACATACATACATACATACATACATACATACATACATACACACACATACTGGTACATACACACATACATACCCAAACACATAGACACACATGTACACACACACACACACACACACACACGTACACACACACACATGTGTGCATAGGCTACATAGAGTAATGAGGCATAAATCCTCATAATGATTGACATAACCCTTTAGCACAATGCATTTTAAACTTCTTTTAAAGGGACACCAGGCAAGCCTGATGCTTTTTCTCTACGAAGCTCCCCCTAGCGTCTGTACGTGTCGATACGTGTCGATACGTGTCGATACGTGTGCGAGCCCTCGCTCGGTCTGAAGTTTTTTTCCTTTTCTTTGCATCTACAGTCAAGGATTTTCGCTGCTTCTTCGCCGCCTTTGCCATATTACACGTTTGCAACACTCACTAGTGTTTCATTAGCCTGCCTCTGTGCTGGGGATGCAGGATGTAAACTCATCCTGTTTCTCGCAATGTCTGAGACTTTGTAAGACTGAAGGTCGGCGGGTCAGATACACCGAACTTGCAAGCGGGATATTCTTCCTACAGGCAGTAGGGGCGGGCAAGAGAGTCTTCATTCGCCCTGTAATGACTCATTTAACCATATACCGACTTACGAAGATGATTAATTAACACGAAAACATTGCCTGGTGTCCCTTTAACTCATAATGTCATTATTGATGCCATTACCGCATTATTCAGGGATAAAAGAAGCCGTATGCCACTCCAAGTTATAAGGGCTACATCATGACACTTTATACTGCACTTTGTAGCCCATACTGAGTTTACTGTAAGTGTAGTGTTAGAATACACTGTAGTAATTATACTCCACGGAGACCAAAAGTTATTGTCATCCTATTTATCACACTGATAATTAACGCTGGGTAACTGAGATTGTGATTGGTGGATGAATACATACATATTGTTTCTGTGACGGAACCCACTGTGTAGTTCATTCCATGGACTGACTTTATGGCTTTGGCTGCAGTGTTCACCAGCTCTGTCTGAGGAACACAGATGACAAAAGAAATGTAGACGCTACAGAGCTTCCAGTCAGTGGTCTCTGAGTTTCCACATCACTCTTATCTTACCAGCTCATCGTAGTTGGGGACCTTGATGTTGGGATGGCCGTAAGGGAAGAGGATCATCTGGCTAAACGAGTGGATGGTCAGGAAGCAAAGGATGTCTTTACTCCTTGCCCCCACAAAGTTCACCACAGCCCTGGTCTCATTCTCTGAATTGGCCTTGGGACCAGGGTAGATGATGGAGCAAGAGTCTGTAGACACACCAATGGCTGCGAACCCAACATCAGAGTCTCACATGTATTCCATAGAAGTTTCCAATTCTCACAAGAAGGTAATATCAATTCCATGCCTCCTTTTGAACACAGTAAAAATGATAAATATATATCTATATTTTTAGAACTGATCAGCTGTGCAATAGCCTGCTGTATGTGTAGAATGATACTCACTCCCCCACAGGAAATCATAGTTACGGTTGAGGTCTGTGCCAATACAACTGCCCGTGCCTGGTGATCTGTTTTTCCTCCACTGCCGAGTCTGGAGCAGTGGTCATTTATAAAGCCAAGGGAAATAAACATATAGTCAGGGATTATGTGATAGTTTTAGTATCCATCCTACTGTATCTAGTCTTCTATCTATCCCTCATTATCCATACCAGGACCTGTTCAAAAGTAGGTTTACATGAAAATATCAAAACAAGCTTGTCATCTTACAGTACTATCACCTTCTCTACCACTTCCCTCATACCATCTTTATATAATTTTTTTTTATTGGAAACCAAAATGTAAATGTTGGATTTCAACATGTTGTAGTTGTGATTGCTGAGACTCACCGTATTGTCTTTCCAAGTGTATGTGTAGCCATCCACATTCAGCACAGGGGTGATGTAGAAATCTAGGTTCTTGAGCATCTCCTCCACCTTGGCGTCAGTTTTGTAAGTGCGGAGTATCTGTGTTGGAGACAGAGAGTAAAGTAAGTCAGCGCATTTAAATATAAGGGATCTAAAAGAGCTGTAACAAGGCATTGAGTGCAATTAAACACCCCACCTCTTTGACAAAGTATTGGCAGAAAGCCGGAGAGATCCATTCTCTGGCGTGGATACCACAGTCCATCCAGATGGCCTTTTTGTTTTCAGTGGAATTCAGGCCAATCTATAGAAGTGATGAGATTTAAAGGAACATGTTACTCAATTTAATTTCCTAGATGGATTAAGTTTTAAAGAATCTGATACTTTAAAAAAACAAAAAACAATGTATCTTTGTAAAGCGGCAAAGTAGCAAAATAATTCCGTTTTAGCAGAAAGCATGACACTTTGCACAAAACATCAAATGGACAGGGTGTGCTGTGGTTAGGGTGACCACCAACCAGGTTACACTTGTATCTAAAAGTGAGGAATGTTCCATATTTCCGAATTGTTGCTTGATTGAGCCGCTTGACTTCCTGCCAGAGCGATAGTCAACAGGAAACCATTTACCGGCAGTTTATTTAAACAGAAATTATAGTCCTTGAGCCAGAGGGGTTGGTCTGTACAGAAGTACTTGCTTTTAAAAATACTTATTCAGAAGGAAGTATTTTTCCTTTTTAATGTAAAATTGATTTGGACATTAAAGCAACGGTTCAGAGTAATTTCACCCTATAGAGTCCTTTGCACCATGATCTCGAGCCAACCCCCCAGAAGGGGACACAATGAAAATAAATGAACACTCCCCTCAATGTCAACACTTATTTATTTGCATTGATGTGTGACTATACGTAGAGTTGATGAACTCCAGTGATATGCAACTTCCTTGCTGCAGACATTGCAGAGGACTTTATTTTCAACACTTTATTTTTTTATCAACACCATCAGGCAGTAAATGTTCCAATCAATAATAATAATAATAATAATAATAACTTCAATTTATATAGCGCCTTTCAAGATACCCAAGGTCGCTTTACAAGAGTGGGAGTAGGGGGGTAGGGGCAGGGTGGGGGTTTAGGGTGGGTAGGCAAGAGAGAGGAGGTGTGTTTTGAGGTGCTTTTGGAACTGTATCAGAGAAGTGGTGGAACGGATAGGAGGGGGCAGGGTGTTCCAAAGGGTAGGGGCAATTGCACAGAAAGCCCTGTCACCAAAGGTCTTGAGTCTGGTGCGGGGAGTGGAGAGTCCTTGCTGGTGGAGCGCAGGGACCGTGACTGGGTGTGCGGGTGGAGGAGGTCAGTGATGTACTTGGGTGCCAGTGAGTGAAGTGATTTGTAGGTGAGGAGGAGGATTTTGTAGCTGATGCGTTGTTTGATTGGCAGCCAGTGGAGTTTCTTGAGGATGGGGGTGATGTGCTGCCAGGGCTTGGTGTGGGTTAACACCCTGGCAGCTGAGTTCTGAACATACTGCAATCTGTTTAGGGCCTTGTTGGGCAGCCCAGACAGGACACCATTGCAGTAGTCCAGACGGGAGGTGGCAAATGCATGAATGAGAGTTTCGGTGACTGAGTCGGTGAGTGACGGCCGGAGTCTTGAAATGTTACGGAGGTGAAAGAAGGCAGATTTGGTGATGCTCTGGATGTGGAAACTGAATGAGAGTGTGGAGTCCAGAATGACGCCCAGGTTCCGCACTTTGGGAGATGGGGAGGTGGGACAACCGTCGATGACCAGGGTGAGGTCTCCAACCTTCCTGAGCAGTGGTGCTGGGGCCACCACCATGAGCTCTGTCTTGTTGGTGTTGAGTTTCAGAAGGTTGTTGGTCATCCAGGTTTTGATATCATGCAGACAGTTGTTGAGTTGTATTGGTGGGAGTTGTGAGGAAGGCTTGGTGCTGACATACAGTTGGGTGTCATCTGCATAACAGTGGAAACTGAGTCCATGGTTGCGGATGATCTGACCGAGGGGGAGCAGGTAGATGGTAAAGAGGAGGGGGCCAAGGACAGATCCCTGGGGGACACCATGGTTAACTGTTGCAGTGGTGGAGTAGGAGCCTTGCAGAGTGATATATTGTTTACGGTTGGAGAGGTAGGACTGGAACCAAGAGAGAGCAGTGTCGGTAAGGCCGATGAGCTCAGAGAGACGGGAGAGGAGGATGGAGTGGGAAATGGTATCGAAGGCAGCAGAGAGGTCAAGGAGGATGAGGATGGAAACAAGGCCGTTGTCTGCAGCAATCAGGAGGTCGTTTGTTATTTTGATGAGGGCGGTTTCGGTGCTATGATGGGGTCTGAAGCCCGACTGGAGAGGTTCAAAGAGCTCATGGTGGGACATGTGATGTTGTAGCTGGGCAGCCACTGCTCTTTCCAAGATCTTGCTCAGGAACGGAAGGTTGGAGATCGGACGGTAGTTGTTGGGGTCATCTGGGTCCAGGCCTGTCTTTTTGAGTGTTGGGGTCACGGCCGCCAACTTAAAGCTGGAGGGTACCACACCAGAGCCAAGTGAGGCGTTGATGATGTCAACCACCAGGGGGCAGACGGTGGGGAGACATGCCTTCACAAGGGTCATGGGTAGTGGATCCAGACTGCAGGATGACGTCCCGGCTTTGGTCACGAGGTCGAGGACTTGATCAGCATCAAGCAGGGAGAATGCGGAGAGGCGGCGCTGTGGTGGGCAGGCAGAAGGATGGTACATGTCCTGCCGAGGTAGTGTGGCTGGCGGGGAGGGTGTAGATGCCTGGAGCAGCTGGTGGATGGTGGCCACTTTCTGGTGGAAAAAGTCCAGGAACCTGGAGCAGAGGTCAGCGGCATCAGAGGGTTGCGGAGCGTCGGGAGGGTCAAGAAGGCGGTTGATGGTGGAGAAAAGCATTTTCTGATGCTTTTGTTGGCTGTTTATAAGTGTGGAGTAATGGAGTGTTTTTGCCTGGGTGAGAGCCTCTTTGTAGCACTTGATGTGGTCTCTGTAGGCTTCGAGGTGGACAGTGAGGCCGGATCTTTTGTGAAGCCTCTCAAGCCGGCACCCCATGGACTTAAGCCTCCGCAGCTCTGGGGTAAACCAGGGAGATGGGCGGGTGTAGGAGACCAGTTTGGTGGTGAGTGGAGCAACAGAGTCCAGGCTGAGGGCGAGGGCGCTGTTATAGTGTTCCACCAGGCCGTCAGCAGTGCGGTTAGAGGGGTGGATAGCCAGGTTGTCAGCTAGGGTGTTTGCCAGTGTAGGTATACACACACGCTTTGTGTTCCTGTATGTGATAGACCTTTTTGTAGGCTGCTTAGGGAGGGACACTGGGACAGAGAACAGGATGGCTTGGTGGTCGGAGACAGCCGGGTCCGTGCAGCAGAGATGGAAGGGGCTTAAGCCAACACAGCACACCAGGTCCAGGGTGTGCCCCTTGGCATGTGTAGGGCCCTGTACATGTTGTTTAATGTCAAAGCAGTCCAACAGTGAGAGGAAATCCACAGCGAAGGAACAGCTGCTGGAGTCTACATGGAGTCAATGATTCAGGCAGCACGTTTTCTTCTCTCTCCTTCATTTTACAGTCTAATTTTTGCTGATTAGAACGGCTCGGGGTCAAAGGTCATACGGAATCGATTAATCTGAACTAATTTTTTTAATCAGTTATTTTTTCTGAAATGAATTAATCAAAATTAATCAGTTATTTTGACAGCCCTACTTAAAAGGTTAAAATGCTACCAAGTATACATTTCTAAATAAGTCATCCATTTGGATTGTTTGTCTTTAAGTTATTGTCACTGATTCATAGTGGGCAATCTATTACACCAACTGGCTGGAAAGTGCAACAATTGTGGAGTCGGTACATCTCCAAACTCAAAAACAGTAGACTAACAGTCAATAAAAGTGGACTGTCAGAGCAGCACAAAATACTAAAAGCTAAAAGAGTGTCCTGTTCGCTCTTAAACTTTCCATCACATTTGGTGCCTCTGCCTAGCCACTTTGTAAATGGGCTAGAATTAGTTCTGTACTTTAAAGAACATTTCGAGCAATCGCATAGCCTACGTTCAATGTTGCAATATTATCAGGCCCTATGTGCAATTTGCTTTTGAGCAGGATCTTACAAGAACATTTCAAAATGAATGGAAAGACACAGTGATGATGAAATTTTGCACTCAGCTTTAGCCTAGGCTTATTGGCTATTGTAGCCTATACACCTATTCTATTAAACGCTGTGTGCTAGTCTATTAAACAGTAGAATATGACTGCTATGTTCTTGCACTATTTTCCCCCATGATCATATTGTTTCAGTTATCCAAAAGGCTCGAAGGATGCTCTTTATTATGGCAATTTTGGAAAAATAACTAATAAAAGTGAGGTGAGGTGCCCCCTTTTTGTCATGCCCCCCCCCACACACCGGTTGCTCGCTGGTGCCGACCCTGGTAGAGGTTTATATTGGGATGTCTAACATTAGGGGCATATCCAATCAGCATATCTAATCTGTTGACTGATTATGGAAGGAGTCTCTTGCTTTCAGATGTTTTTTCCAGGAAGTGTACAAGTGAAGGGATAGAAGAAAAAGGCTTTTAGAAAGAAAATACAAAAATACAGTATTTTATTTTGATACATTTTTTGGCTGCTGTATTTTGTAGCTTATTTTGATACATTTTTAAGGTGGGTATTTGGGGATATTTGGTTTATTTTATTTGGAAATACATTTTGATGCATTTGTGCCCATCCCTGCACCCACCCGGTAGTAGTGTCCCTGTGCAAAGTCATGCTTCTGCAAAACTGAATTATTCTGGTGAAAGCTCCTGCTGCACTATTTAACAACTTAACAGACATTTTCTCTCATGTACTTAGCATATACAGTCATATGGAACCTGTGAATACATGACAACTGTGATACAGTATGTTTAGCCTGGATTATATGACAGTATAAAAACAATATAGACTTATGGAACACTCCCTCTTAAGTTATTTTTACTCATGACTTTAAATTACATCATCACTTTTGGCTATATGTGGCCTTAAGCTTCGTCTCAAAGTGTTCTCTTTACTTGCCACTTGCTGTGGCCTTTTTTTTGCAGTTTCATTGTTACAGCAAGACCCCTTTACCTTGAGCAATGTAATGTCTCTGTTCTCATAGGACGTCCCATAGGTAATGGTGGACACTATCTCAGGGTTCTCAGTTTCAATCTTCCTCATCCAAGCCATGATCTATAGATAACCAGGCATCATTTGCAAGTTGTGAAATAAACAAATGGAATTTTGTTTTGAATACATTTGCATTGAATACCCACACTTCCTATTAGGCATGGTGTGTTGCCAGTGTTGTTTTACATGTGAGGAGGTCTACTGTTACTGTACAATTTGTAAAATCTTATTTTGATTATCCACTACAGTGGAGAGGTGTTACACAGTCAAAAGTTCTCCCACTTTAAGTAGGGGATGACAACATGAATACCAAACAATAGGATGATGATACAATGTGTCTCACTTCAGGCAGAGGGTGGTACATGGTATAGTCATAATTTCTTGGCTCCGTCTGTTTGAGAACTCTGTTCAGAAGAAGGAACAACACAATACTTCTATATTATGTTCATTTAAGACAAATACTATGGCAAGCGATTTTAACATTTACCCGCTAGACTGGATATGTATTGCAGATATCTGTAATTCAGTTTTGCCTAGTCAAAACGAACATTTTAGATATCCGCAATTGAATTCTTCCTATCCATAATTGTCATTTCAGATATCCACAAAGACATTCTTCCTAGGACAAATGACACCACATTTGCCATTCATTTCTATGGGGTTTATCATTACGGATATCTACAATTCAGTTGCAGATATCCACTATGTGAATTACGGATATCTGCAATTGAATTGTAGATATCTGTAATTCCAGTTAGAGATATCTACAATTTGATTCTGACTAGTCATAACTCCAGTTGAAGATATCTTTATTCACTTCAATTCAAGATATCTACATGTTCCTTTTCAGATATCTTGAATTAAGTTTTGACTAGGCGAAATGACATTGTAGATATCTGTAAATGGAATTTTGACTAGTCAAAATGACGTTGTAGATATCTCAAACTGGAGTTAGGGATAGTCATAATTTGATTGTAGATATCTATTATCAAGTTATAGATATCTTGAATGAGTTTTGATTAGAGATATCTGAAATTGGAGATATCTATAACTTTCATTCTGCCTAGTCAAAATGTAATTATAGATATCTTGAATTAGAGTTTTGACTAGGCGAAATTATGTTAGAGATATCTGTATTGCTATGCAAATTAGGCCCGCATCCCACTTTAGGCGGGAGAAGAGCATGTTGTTGTTCAAATCATCAAATCACATAGCACCTGTTAACTTTGTAATTAGCACTAATTAGCACCATGTCAGAGCAGCCAGAGGGCGAAGGAGTTTTTAATCGTCTTTTTAATGCTGCAGCCTATGCAAGACAGGAGCTGGCAGCAAGAATTGATGATTCAATGTTGCTTTGATTTTTTCGATTACAGCCAACACCATTTCCTGTAGATGGTGCTGGTGCATTTAGTAGCCTAGGCCTACTAATTTATGTAGGCTACGAAACAGAGATCAAGCCAGTTGATAACGTGAGAGTCTAATAAACCTGCACGGTATCCCTGAGTTTTAGTTATTTTAGATGTCAACAAGACATTACAGCCTGCATATTCTTCTTCCATTCATATAAATAAGGAAATAAGCCCACTTTTTCTTCGATTATGTTGGGGAGGGGAAATTAGCTGACAGAGAACGTCTAATAAGTAGATGGGCTCTGCTACGGAACTAAAGAGCAACGTCTTGCACAATAATTTGCACTAGTCATAATGACGTTTGAGATATCTTCACCTTTCATTTTGCCTAGTCAAAACTGAATTAAAGATATCTGCAATTGCCATTTAAGATGTGTGACGAGTTGAATGTTGTTTTCAATGACGTGATGACAAATATCTGTAATTCAGTTTTGCCTAGTCAAAACTAAATTACAGATATCTCTATCTGACGTTTCGACTAGTCACAATTACGTTACAGATATCTTGAATGACAATTCCAACTATCCAAAATGTAATTGCGACTAGTCAGAAAGACGTTGTTGATATCTACAATGTTAATTCCAGATAGTCAAACTTAGCGGGTAAATGATAAAATCGCTTGCCATACAAATACATAAACCAATAAACTCATAAAGTCAATGGTTACTTGTTAAACCATTATTCATAAAGTCAATGGTTACTTGTACTATGGTTACTTATGGAATATTATACCTAGAAAAGTTAGTTGTCAGTCAGCTTAAATTATCTCAAATTTCAGATTTTTGCACGTTTGGAAGCTAATATTCAGCCTGCACAAGTCGCATTTTTCTAAGTCTACCCTGAAGGAAAAAAATATATTGATCTTATCTCACTATCTACAACAGCTACTTGCAGCTGAAGCATTCTGTTGGCAGAGTGTAAAAATAGAAGAATAGAAGACTAATGTCCTAATGTCTAATTTGTTCAAATGTACAGATCACTATAACGTCTGGTAGCCAGTTCCATTGATTTTAGTGGAATACATTAGGTGCCTGGTGTAGCCTGCCTGTTAATGATTATGAAAGTTCACACAATGTTAATGCATCTTACCTTGCTGTGACTAACTGTCCATTTAGTAACAGCATCAGAACCACAGCCACTGGGCCCTTCATTACTCCACTGGTCCTCTGTCCAGCTGTCTGGCGGAGAATTCTGAATGAATGATCTCTCGGTTTGCAGCGATAATAGGAGTCTACCTAGACTAAAGGATGTGTGTGTGTGTGTGTGTATGTGTTTCATTAATAGGAACTTGAGGCTTCCTCTTTCTCTGTGTGTATGTGTGTGGGTTTGTGTTTGTGTTTGTGTCTGTAGGCTATACAGTATGTCTGTGTTGGCCTGAAACTGTGCGTAAAGACTTGAGATAAAGCCTCTAACCTGGAATTGCAAAACTTCGACATAGCAAGCATCTTTCAACATTCATCTTTCATGGGTGGTAAACGTCTTTCTGAAGAAAAAGGAAATATTGACCAGATACATTGTCAGTTTCAAGAAAAATCGGCCTTGATAAAGAAAGCCTTTGACATTCTTCATCATTCAGCATTCAAACATATTTCAGGGGAAGGACGACAGCATTATATGATAATTTCACTGAGCTATTTTAATCTGTGCAGGAGAATTCTGAGATCCTCAGGTCAGCAAGGTTAAGTAATGTTAATTTATAACTTAACATCTGTAGGCTGTATGACTGTACATGGCTCTGGACTGTACTGTTATGCATGACACAGTCTTGTGCTTTTCCCTAACAGATCTTTTCCAGGGTTTTTTTCGGGGAAGGGGCAAAAGGCGTTTCTCTGCCTGTGCCACATAAATCCCCAAAGATGTTCGATGTTACATTTTACCCTCTACCCTTGAGCGCACACCTAAAGAAGCACACCAGCTTGTTCACATGCATGCTGGGTTGGGTCACAGAACAACATCCATTGAGGAGAACGCAACTTATGAAGAAGTGAGTAGTGTTAATTTGCCCTATTGCAAGGGCGCAATCCACATACTCAGCGTTACTGCTCATCCCACAAATACATGTTCCTTATCAATGGGGCACCATTTGAAAGGGAGCTAAACAGGCTTTCCAATAGTATAAGATGTATTGCCAAAAAGCATTGTTACCACAGAGAAAAAAATCTATTATGTTTGTCCAGTAACAACAATGTTGTGTTTTTTTTAGATATCCACAAAACTTAAGGATTTATATCCCAAATTTGAGGAAATATCAGGAGGTTGGCTTTTGTATAAAGCAGGTACTCATCAGGAACCCTTTCAGATAGGGATTTTGCAGTATACGGTTTGTATTGGTCTTCAAATATTATAATAAAAAATTGAGACATTGATAGACTTATTTTTCAGGAGGTTGGGGATCGCATAAATTGACTCTCATTGCAACCGATGATGCTGGATAGTGAATGTGTGGAGATAGGTTTTAGTGTCATTTCTGTACTTTTTATGATCATTTTGTATGTTTTTTTAGTAATTTCGTGTTTTTTTTGGCCGGGGTGGGGGCTTGTGTGTGTGTGTATGTGTGTGTGTGTGTGTACAGGGGTGGGTGTGTGTGGTGTGTGTGTGTGTGTGTGTACATGGGTGTGTGTTATGAGGTGATCATTGGAGTGTTATGCCTAGACAATTATCAAAAATCAAAAATCCGAATGGGTGCTAGAAGCCATGAGTCTGGTCAAAATGTCTGTATAAAAAAAGGTTGGCATCAACAGAGTTTTAAATTCAAATTCATCAAGATTTTCATCAAGTCATTGAAAAGAATAAAATGCATCCGACAGCAGAACGGTGGAGAGAGGGTAGGGGCTAGGCCAAAGGTCTGTGTATGCGTGTGGGTGTGTGTGTGTCTGACAGAGGGGGAGAGAAAGAGAGAGGAGGGGGTTTGTATGACTGTATATATGCTTAAAGTTTTAGTGATATGAACCTGAATAAAAGAATCAAGGATGTGATGATGCCAAGAGCCTAAAAATGTTTCAGCCATGTGTCTGTGAACTAAAATAAAAAAATAAATCCTACATTTAAGCTGAACCTTAAAGGAACCGTCACTGGAAAAATACAAATTAAAGTCGCGTGATGCCGCGTGATCCCGCGCGCGGACCACGAGGAAAGCTGGCCAAGTCGAAGCACTGCCCACTGTATGTAAGAAATGTATTTCAATTAATCATAAAATGGCCCTGATATGTCACTAGACATTAAGAAATCATGTTCATTTCAAATACTTATATCACTGACAACAGTAGTCTGACCAGGATATTGTCATTTAAAAAGTGAAGTTGCAGCCCTCAACTGATGTTGATGTTGTGTTTTGTCATGTCATGTTGTGTTTTGGCCTGATGCGCCACCCTCTACCTATCTACTAATCACAAAGAGCTATATTTTGGGGCACCAGCGCATGGCGTACAGTTCGTTTTTCAGTCGCGCGAAGTTGAATTCGGTATTTTGCACCTTTATTTTTTAAGCATTGCGCCCAGGGGTGTGGCAATTAACAACCTAGGGCGGGCCCTGGCGCGTTGTCTAAAAATCGCTATCATACACCACCTAAACCTGGTCAGAAGTCAATGGCGAGTTGTTCATATGCTATTTTAAGAGCGCATGTCAACAGTCATATTGGCAGGTGCACGCACCATCCTTCTATCATTCATGAACGCACACCAGCGCACGTCCATGCAAAGCATTACAAATTGCACGATTACAATGGTAAACATAATTAGAATAAAGATATTACGAAATACTGTACATCTCATGATGAGTAGTTATTCACCATCATTTGCAAATTGGTAATGACGGTTAAAAGTGATTAGGGGAGAGGCGAGAGACACGTATGGTTGGACGCACTGTCACGAGATATAAGCAACTCCTCTGCAGGATAAATGTTGTTTTATTCAGTCATTTGAGCAACATTAGGGTAAGTGTTGCTTTTTCCAGCCTATGTTTTCGATGGTAACCCATTGTCAGTCAATAGTGAAAGTAACTGCATATAACTGTCTTGTCGTTGACTGACTCCTTGGTGAAGTTAGTTTCACTTTGCCAATGAGTTCAAATAATAGACGAGTGCAAATGCGTGAAGGCTATGCTAGGTTTTAGTAAAGCATGGTTTAAGAATGACTATTCCATACGGTCTCGCAAGCAGCCTCCTTCAAATGTGCCGTTGAATGCCAAAATACCGATGCATTTATTTGACATATCGCGCATTGCGCAGTTAAAGGGAATGACAGATGTCATTCTCATTGGTTTAAAATGATGTTACGCCCCAAACACACCCATATGACTGATTAAAAGACCTAGGAACACCTTGTTACGCCATGCGCTCCACTTTTGAGAACGAAACCCCTCCCAATGTGAACTGGACATCCTACTAAATTTGAATAGACTTTTGACGAGTGACGATGCACTTTAGAATGTCATGATAGGGCCCAAAGTCAGTAGTGTTTCGGCATCTGGGTTGGCAACCTCGAGTCAGGAGGGAGGGGGTAAATAATAAAAAAAGTTTTCTGTCATATTTCTGTGAACTAGAATAAAAAATAAATCATAAATGTAATGTTCAGGGGTAAGCGTGTCTAACGCCATGGCTCCTGGACAGTCAATTATATCAACCACACCAAAGGCAAGTAAATTGAGGGTTTGCCTGTACTGGGTCAGATTATATTATTGTTATATGCAGATTTTTTCATAGTCAGATGGTGTCTCTAATAGGATAACATGAGATAAACTAAAAGTAACATTTTATAATCAATAATAACATTTAGGAGTTTGGAGTGAGTGAAATAATTAAAATTTTCCAGTTTCATCCGCACACTTCCTTCTGCTTCACACCCAATATATCCTTTTCAATATATTCTTCCCTTTTTCATGGCACGGACGTTTTTTTCCCCCACAGTAGGTATATCTAGCTACCGGTATATCTATTGCTTGAACACTAGCATCAAAAATATTCCACAGTTAGCAAAGCCTTAAACTCAAGGAGCAAAACATCAGCACATATTTGCACTACTATAACCACATTGTTAGCTTCGCTAAAAAATAGGATTTACTTAATTTTAAATCCCATGAAAATTAAGTTTATACTATATAGGCCTACTGAGGATAGACATTCAGGCAAACAAAGTTGTAATAGGGAATATTGTGCACTTAGCATAGAGGGCAGATTTGCGATTTGGCTGAAAAGTATTGAAAAGCCTTGAAAAGTATTTACTACGGCAAGGTAAAATATATGTTTTTCCGAGACAAAAGAGACAAAGACAAAACTGTCTTGAAGCCTTGACAAACCACATGAATAGGTCAGGCCTCAGCATTCACTTATTCACTTCCATTATCAGGGGCGTGCAGAGACCTTTGAAGGGGCAGGGGCTCAAATTTTAAAAAAGGGCACATGGAACAAAATTTTCTTGTCTACACAGAGATCATAGGCTATAAGGCTACATCTTATTTATTAAATTCAAAGCTAATTTTAATAGCCTAGAAATCTAGACGCACCCTAGCGGCAGCAAATATGTTATTGCCTAGTCTGGCTTGTCAGGCTATAATTTTAATGTTTATCACAGTGAACTACCACCATTAGCAAGCTGGTGTCTTGCAGATTCACGTGCTGTGCGTGTGGCCACGGAGTGAAATGACGCATAATGTAGCCTACTGTAAACAGAGAACGACGTGTGGAGTTGGGTTAGTTAAACAACTACAGTAGCCTATGTCGTCGGCTTATGACGATTTAGAAAAGGTTTGTCTACTAACCTAAGCTACTATAACATAGTAACCTAAACAGAATATGTTATGAACGTTCAGCCTTAGATTTTCGAAGCTGCCAGGTTATTGAAATGGATGGACCATGACATGGTTAAAACGGGTTTGATAACCTACTTCATTAAACATGAAACAACTTTTATTCTCTATCTCTAAGCTGAATACTATGTTCAGATAGGCTAACTGCCAAGCGACCTTATCGTGCTCCCAAACATCTCCTGCAGCACTGTGCATGCGTGCACCTTCTGAGAGTTCACTGCAGGGCTCGAATTATCTTTTTGTCTTTAAGGGGGTCTCTCTATCTCATAAAAAGTTGGCACACCCTGCGCATAGCCTAACAAGGCGATACAATGAAATAGCCTAGGCGCAAGTGGCGCTTTTGCGCAGTAGGCTACAGTATATGCGCACGGTAGGCCTAGGCTTTACCTTGACACACGCACACAACAGACATAGATTTTTCATAGAAATGGATTACTTTTAATTAATTTCAACATATTATTGATTGTAATAGTCCATTTCTCATTTCAATTTCACAATACAAAGAAATAGACTAAACGATTTAGTCATTCTAAAATTTCACAACGTAACTCATTTAAACCAGACCACCGTCTCAGATAGGCTATCCCAGAGACTTTCTAATGTGGAGACACAGCATTCGGAGGGTGTCATAATGATCCTACACTTTCAATTTCGTGCAGTTTTGACCATGTCAGCCAGAGATATTGTGATGAAAACACCTAATTTTTTGCTTTTTAATTTTTAACTAAGTGGCGCTATACATGAAAAAAGTGGTAATGGGATGGGTTGACATGGCCCCTTAAGACCAACATACAAAAAAAAGGTGGTCCTCCCAGGTCCTATGGTTCTTGAGATATTCACAGAAAACTGTCTCCGGCCACCTACAGGCCAGTTGGTGTATAGTAACATAAATTAATTTATTGTGTGGCCATATTGCAACATTTGAGTTTGCTATTTTCCTTTTTTTTTTCTGTTTTACAGTTTTTTTCTAGACTTTAAATTTGTCTATGTTCTCTGAGCTGTGAAATATTTCAGTGCTATGGTAACTTGACAAGATACCTCAAACAAGGACATTTCCAATTTTGCACATTTTAAATAAGAAATGATTGATAATGTAATAATTATTGGCTTCTAATTGGCTTAACTGATTGGATGGTATTAATGTGACGACCTGATTTTTTATTTTACTTTATTTATGTATTTACATTGATAGAGGTTGTGCACACACCAGTTTCAGGTGTATACAAAATTATTCAACTGTGATGAAACTCACTATAAGTGTGGTTGGCACTTAAAAGGTTAAAATGCTACCAAGTATACATTTTTAAATAAGTCATCCATTTGGATTGTTTGTCTTTGAGTTATTGTCACTGATTCAATCTATTACACCAACTGGCTGGAAAGTGCAACAATTGTGGAGTCTGTACATCTCCAAACTCAAAAACAGTAGACTAACAGTCAATAGGGGTGTGACTTTCGAAATCGACGTCTCGAATCAGTGTCGAGGCTTCGAAGCACAAGTGTTTCGAAACACTGCTTCGAAACGTGGTTCAAAACAGCCATGTCATGTGACCACTGCTTCGAAACATCGTTCAAAATCCCCATGTCATGTGACCAAAGTTAAGTGAACCTTCGGTGCATTTCACCGGTGTCGGCAGGCGTGCCCGCGCGTTCAATTAACAGTGTAGCTTTCTCTAAAGCAATAACCATGATGGTGTAGTGGTTACTGAGGGTGTTTTTTGCACGGTAGACCAGGCTGCTCAAATGTGGTTCGATCCCCGTTTGATTTAAGGTATTGTTTCAGATCGTATCTGTTTATGTTTTCTTACTTCACCATTAACCACACAGTTTCAACTAAACTCTCAGAATGGTAAAAAATCGAGAGTTTTTATAAGAAGAAAGTGATTTAGAGAACACACAGTGGCAGCAATAAGATTCTCTTTATTGTGACTTCATGTGGTCTCCCATCCAGTAATTGACCAAGGGCATGCTGCTTAGCTTTTGACAAAGACTGAACACAGGTAACACAGCGAGCCACGAACTTTAAAGACTACATCTCCAATAGGAAGCATTTGACAGATTTGTTTCACCCTAACAGCTCTGAGGTGTCGGAATTGTTTCAAAGCTTCGGAACAATTCAGCACAATTGCTTCGAACGTTTCAGTGTTTCATAAAGCCTCGCTTTGCCCATCCCTAACAGTCAATAAAAGTGGACTGTCAGAGCAGCACAAAATACTAAAAGCTTAAAAGAGTGTCCTGTTCGCTCTTAAACTTTCCATCACATTTGGTGCCTCTGCCTAGCCACTTTGTAAACGGGCTAGAATTAGTTCTGTACTTTAAAGAACATTTCGAGCAATCACATAGCCTACGTTCAATGTTGCAATATTGTCAGGCCCTATGAGCAATTTGCTTTTGAGCAGGATCTTACAAGAACATTTCAAAATGAATGGAAAGACAGTGATGATGAAATTTTGCACTCAGCTTTAGCCTAGGCTTATTGGCTATTGTAGCCTATACATCTATTCTATTAAACGCTGTGTGCTAGTCTATTAAACACTAGACTACCATGATCATATTGTTTCAGTTATCCAAAAGGCTCGAAGGATGCTCTTTATTATGGCAATTTTGGAAAAATAACTAATAAAAGTGAGGTGAGGAGCCCCCTTTTTGTCATGCCCCCCCCCCCCCCACACACACACACACACCGGTTGCTCGCTGGTGCCGACCCTGGTAGAGGTTTATATTGGGATGTCTAACATTAGGGGTCAGCATATCTAATCTGTTGACTGATTATGGAAGGAGTCTCTTGCTTTCAGATGTTTTTTCCAGGAAGTGTACAAGTGAAGGGATAGAAGAAAAAGGCTTTTAGAAAGAAGTATTTTGTAGTATTTTGAAAATACAAAAATACAGTATTTTATTTTGATAAATTTTTTGGCTGCTGTATTTTGTAGCTTATTTTGATACATTTTTAAGGTGGGTATTTGGTGATATTTGGTTTATTTTATTTTGAAATACATTTTGATGCATTTGTGCCCATCCCTGCACCCACCCGGTAGTAGTGTCCCTGTGCAAAGTCATGCTTCTGCAAAACTGAATTATTCTGGTGAAAGCTCCTGCTGCACTATTTAACAACTTAACAGACATTTTCTCTCATGTACTTAGCATATACAGTCATATGGAACCTGTGAATACATGACAACTGTGATACAGTATGTTTAGCCTGGATTATATGACAGTATAAAAACAATATAGACTTATGGAACACTCCCTCTTAAGTTATTTTTACTCATGACTTTAAATTACATCATCACTTTTGGCAATATGTGGCCTTAAGCTTCGTCTCAAAGTGTTCTCTTTACTTGCCACTTGCTGTGGCCTTTTTTTGCAGTTTCATTGTTACAGCAAGACCCCTTTACCTTGAGCAATGTAATGTCTCTGTTCTCATAGGACGTCCCATAGGTAATGGTGGACACTATCTCAGGGTTCTCAGTTTCAATCTTCCTCATCCAAGCCATGATCTATAGATAACCAGGCATCATTTGCAAGTTGTGAAATAAACAAATGGAATTTTGTTTTGAATACATTTGCATTGAATACCCACACTTCCTATTAGGCATGGTGTGTTGCCAGTGTTGTTTTACATGTGAGGAGGTCTACTGTTACTGTACAATTTGTAAAATCTTATTTTGATTATCCACTACAGTGGAGAGGTGTTACACAGTCAAAAGTTCTCCCACTTTAAGTAGGGGATGACAACATGAATACCAAACAATAGGATGATGATACAATGTGTCTCACTTCAGGCAGATTGATTTTTATTTCTCTGGCTGTTGCAATTGATATCAATGATTAGTATGAATGCCTTCAGTAAACAGCACACCAAACAGAAAGCAAACAGTTAAAAACAGGCACTTGGCTTTATAAGAGATTGCACGTGCCACCCCGCACGCACGCACGAATTCGCGATCGCGATGACCGCTGGAGAGTAAAATTAACGGGTGACAGCTGCGCACACGGCATCATGCCGGATTCGAACCGGCGATGCTACTGGACCAATCCTTCAAGTAGCCACGTTTTGTCAATTGAGCTACGGAAGCGCTTCTTAACGCAGTGCTCGGTGTTATGTACATTATTAGAGTCTTGTGACGCTGGCCATTGCGTGTAGCCTATAGGTCATATTTCATAAAATTGATTTTTATTTCTCTGGTTGTTGCAATTGATATCAATTATTAGTATGAATGCCATCAGTAAACAGCAGGGGCGTGCAGAGACCTTTGAAGGGGCAGGGGCTCAAATTTAAAAAAAGGGCACATGGAACAAAATTTTCAGAAAACGTGTTAACTTTATTTAAAGTGCCCATATTATGACTATTTTTCAACAAGTTAAAATAGGTCTTTGAGTTCCAGAAAACATGTTTCTGAAGTTGTTTGGTGGAAATAGCGTGTAGGAAACGATTGTTACCTACCTCTATTACCCTCTGTTTCAGCCCCTTTCAGAATGTGCTGTTTTCTGCTGCTCATTACATATTCATGATCTGCAGCTAATTTGGCCACGCCTAAAGCTTCTAGAATCTTTGCCCACGCCCCACTGACTCTTACCACTACTACTACGTTAACTTTCACACGGACATGGCGGCAGTAGTTCAACCATACATGTTCAAGCCAGAATCTGATCCTGAAGGAGGGGAGTCTCCTGCACTACCCGAGAGAATTCAGCAAGATGCTTCTGAATGGTTAGTGAAACTTTCTATTTTTTTTAAACTTAGATATTAGTCAGTGTTTAGCCCGTGAAAGCTAACGTTAGGCTAGTCTAGTTATCGATAGCTAACGTTAGTGCCTGGTCAGGCACTATTATGAATTATTATTCATTATTTATTAAACTTAATTAATTTGTATCTACACAGTAGTAAACTATATTGTGCTTCTTGTTCACTAAACGTGAAGTGATGTATTGTAAACACCTCGCTGCTTCAAGCTTCGCTCGGTTGACATTGGCCAAGGTGGTTGGCAGATCCTGTAACCTGCTCTAACATATAATAACGTTAGTTTTTCACAGTAAAATTATGGAGGGCTCCGACACCATTGTTCTACAGACTGAGTGTTCCTAAAGTACAGTAGTATTTTTCTGTCATACTGAAGAGACTTGCAAGTATGCGCTTGATATATTGGTGTATACTGGTGTGTTCGCATTGTAAACTTCAGAAAGTCTAGCCTAGCAATAGCACTACTTACCATTCACCTACTTACGTCAGGCTGAGAAAAAGTACTAGCTAGCTGGAGCACGCTCGTTCAAATGAAATCGTGGGTGCTATTATTGGATAAAAAATACCAGGTTTATTATTTCTTTAGCTTTATTCATGCATGACTCCTTTTGTATTTGTTTGTTTAGGTGCACATGTGGAAATTGTGCAACAATTCCGTCAGAGCCTGAGAACTTATGCTGCCAGGAGGTACCACAGGTGACATGATCTTGCCTATACTTATGTCAGCAATATGATTGCAGACAAGATGCCACTGCAGATACTTACCTTATGTTATGCATAATAGGTTACAAGACGGCTGCAGCAGCTGGATGAAAGGCCTCCATGTATGATAGACCATCCAGGCTTAGAACCTGTTTGCCTAAATGTGTTCTCACTGCAGAATGCATGCAACATTTACAGGGCTGACTATGGTCCTTTACAGTTATGGGGAATAGAGCAGTGAGTTATCTGTAATAACCTACTTCCATTCACTGTTCATACAACATAAAAGCAAATATAGTCTGCCAAAGCCTCTATTTCAGAATTTTTTCTTGAACTTATGGCCAAGTATTTCCTTAGCAAACTGTATATTACACATAAATTCACATGAAGCATTTTACACATACAATAAACATTTATTTACCGTTGTCATTGTACATAAAAATACAGTATTGAAGGATTCACTGAATCCAAATTATACATACATTATAAAACCTGTTGACTAGCAATGTTTCATTTTTCTCAGTCGTTACAGGTATCTATTAAGTTTTGTGAGCTGGTGCTGGGGCTTCCTTGGTAGAGAGATACGGGTAGTGATCCCCTCATGTGTCGTGACGGGAGTTTCCTGACGCCCAGGGAAGATATGTAGGCTTCAAACTCCCGCCCCTTGATCGAATCTTGAGACATAGCTGGCGATGACCTCCTCCTTGTCTGGATGCTCATATTGTGAAGACAGGTCCGGCGGGATGTTTTCTTCAGAATCTCGTCTCCATACGATGATAGGTCAACAAAGACTTTCTCCATGATCATGTCCATCAAATCTTCAACATACCCTGTGCAATACACATACACACAAAAAAGTGAATCACTAGTATAATTTACTACATTATTCAACAACTGATGAACAGTTGTTGAATAATATAGTAAATTATACTAGTGATTCACTTTTTTGTGTGTATGTGTATTGCACAGGGTATGTTGACATTTTGCATGTGAAATTGTGTAGTTTCTCAAGTATTTAAAGGAACACGCCACCAAAAATCAGTAGTGATATATGTTCTTACCGTAACTTTCACGAGTTGAGTCGTACCTCTCCCGCGTCGGTAGGTGCACTCAAACGCTCTGTCGCGCGGCGCGAATGTGTTAGCATGTTGCTATGCTAGCGGGCTCTGCCGTGGCCGTAGAGAGAGGCACATAGCAGTATTCAAACACCTCCACGTTTTACCTACTTAAATACAGTTGCACGAGTAGTTGATGAAAAATGTTAGGGCACACAACATGAAACGTGACGATTTTCCAAGCGAATAAACATGACAACTACAATGTGTGGCGCAATAGCACTTGGGAGTACTTCGACCTAGCGTGGTAATATTATTAACACCTAATTGTAGATCCTATCCACCACAGAGTTTAGAATCCATGCTTGATCGATCGACCCTCAGCCTCTCCCTCCCCTCTGAGCGAGAGAGGCACACACACTAGAGATGCGCTGATGGGCTATTATTTCAACCATAACTGCATAGCAAAACTTATCATCCATCAGCCATCCATCAGCACCAAAGTTTGTTGACCAATTTTCAAAAATGCACCTGCCCACCATCCGCTGGTTGTTTTAATGTAGGCTATATGGGTGATGCAGCGCTGCTGACGTGAGGCTAGAAAGCCCTTGCCTGTTCTAGAAAGACTGATCTAATGCAGCAAATATATTAAAAGGCAAAAGTCGTACATTGGCTAGGCCTATCCCCAGAATATCAGCAGCAAACTCAGTCTCTGTCGCGCAAAACAGTCTCCAAATAAAACGCACATCGGCCTGTTGCCTATTCTGCCAGCTTGTGACAATATATCGTCCAAAATGCTTGATTGCATTGCATTCTCCACATTTTTAGCTACATTTTCATGTACCACATCAGCATTTTTGTTCAGTGAATCTTTTGTAAATTGCTTTACAATTACCGTCGGGCCTATAGGCCTATTGCCTGGCTTGCCTCAGCTTCGGTCACGTCCTTTTACAATTTTATCATTGTAATAAAAAACGCAATTTGCCACATAATTTCAGCATGCTCCTGGCCTACTAATTAATGCCTATTGTACTTTATTTTTTGCAAAAAGAAAGAAATCCTTGATAAAATAACAAGTCATTCACATTATAGGCTACTTTACTGTTATGTCAGGTTGACTGACAAGCCTGTTCTGAAGACTCCCATTCATTTTGACTGCACGAGCGCGTCTTTTTCAGACAGACATCGCAATTCATTTTATAGCAGGCCATCGGACAAATATGACGCCTCGATATTAAAGAAACTCCGACTCATTCTGAAAGTCCACCGCACAACAATGCAACGTGCATGTTCACATTTTTAGTAACAACCGCCAAACTTGCTTGCTTGCCTTACACATCTAAGTTTTCCGACTATTTTTCTTACCTTCTTTTTCCGCTGTGGATGTTAGTGAGTTTGTAGAAGTTTTAGCTCTTACGTCTCGCACTGCCATCGCCCGATGTCATTTCTTAGTCATATCACTCTCTGTCTCTCTTTTAAATGCCTATTCCCTGAATGGTAGGCTACAATTATGTGTTTTATATATAGGCTAATATCTAAACAAAATAACCCAGGCAGTCTCATCTAGGATATAACACAGGTTGAAGTTGGTTCTATTTAGGGAGGTGAACATCTGTAGATGACTCAGAAATGACATCGGAAGACAAGGAGTGGCAAGAGGCAAGCCGAAGTCTGCTGACAAGGGCCCGACGGTAATTGTAAAGCAATTTACAAAAGATTCACTGAACAAAAATGCTGATGTGGTACATGAAAATGTAGCTAAAAATGTGGAGAATGCAATGCAATCAAGCATTTTGGACGATATATTGTCACAAGCTGGCAGAATAGGCAACAGGCCGATGTGCGTTTTATTTGGAGACTGTTTTGCGCGACAGAGACTGAGTTTGCTGCTGATATTCTGGGGATAGGCCTAGCCAATGTACGACTTTTGCCTTTTAATATATTTGCTGCATTAGATCAGTCTTTCTAGAACAGGCAAGGGCTTTCTAGCCTCACGTCAGCAGCGCTGCATCACCCATATAGCCTACATTAAAACAACCAGCGGATGGTGGGCAGGTGCATTTTTGAAAATTGGTCAACAAACTTTGGTGCTGATGGATGGCTGATGGATGATAAGTTTTGCTATGCAGTTATGGTTGAAATAATAGCCCATCAGCGCATCTCTAGTGTGTGTGCCTCTCTCGCTCAGAGGGGAGGGAGAGGCTGAGGGTCGATCAAGCATGGATTCTAAACGCTGTGGTGGATAGGATCTACAATTAGGTGTTAATAATATTACCACGCTAGGTCGAAGTACTCCCAAGTGCTATTGCGCCACACATTGTAGTTGTCATGTTTATTCGCTTGGAAAATCGTCACGTTTCAAGTTGTGTGCCCTAACATTTTTCATCAACTACTCGTGCAACTGTATTTAAGTAGGTAAAACGTGGAGGTGTTTGAATACTGCTATGTGCCTCTCTCTACGGCCACGGCAGAGCCCGCTAGCATAGCAACATGCTAACACATTCGCGCCGCGCGACAGAGCGTTTGAGTGCACCTACCGACGCGGGCGAGGTACGACTCAACTCGTGAAAGTTACGGTAAGAACATATATCACTACTGATTTTGGGTGGCGTGTTCCTTTAAGTAAGTTTGTTTGGTTTTATTTATTGTGTTGAAAGCACTGTAGCAGTAGTTTGTCATGTACAATGTAAGTGTTTGTTTTTGTGTAAATAAAAAAACTTACGGAACGTAGCGTCTGTCTTCACTGGTCTGCTCCTTTTTCTAGATTGTAGAATGCAGGAGTTCCTGCAAGACAAAAATATATATATATATAGTACATATCATATTTTTGGTAATGACCATAATTGCAGAGTCCTAGAAGACAGTTGTGTGCCAACACTCTTTCTTTCAGGGGGTTCAGTCTGGCAACCAATATCTTTTGTAGCTGGTCTTTCTTCTGTATGTAATGTTAATGCTTAAGTTGATGTCATTTCTTTTTTTGTATAGGCCAGTTCATCTTACATGTATGTCAACAGCTACATCAAGTAAAAAAAGAGATCACTAATAAATACTATACAAGAGAAGAAACTAATTACAAATAATGGTTGGCTTTGAGTGTAAATTGTCCAGTGATGTAGCAATTTCAACTACACACTCGTTCTACCCTGGACAACACTACCATATTCCAGTTCAGAAAACATTTCCAAACGCATTATTTTAGCAAATTCCCGAAACCGCCAGGGATGTGTACTGCATGACCGATTTGGTCACAGGGTTTGAATGTCGAGACAATGCTGATTGCTAGAAGCTAGCGGTTAGCTAGTTAGTTGGTTAGTTTAGCAAAACACTGCTTGGTTAGTTCGTATAGAATTGCTAAATAAACACAGGTAAATACGTGCACAATTTGTCATCTCCCTTGTACATGAATTAGCTGCTAAAAAGATCAGAAACATAATGTGTTTGGATTAGGGGCGAGCTAGTAGACCTAGCTACTGTATCTTCTGATGTGGTGGGCAAAAATCTACTGTAGATTGACAACTAAACTTGTAATCTCGCCCACACACACACTTGTTTTAAACTGACTATTTGTTGCGCAACCCATTACAGCATAGAAATCTTTTACAAATGCACAACTTTCGAAAGTTTCTGTCGCTGGACAATGGCTTTGCAGGAGAAACCAAGCAGACTTGTAAACTAACTAATGTTAGAAGCTAGCGCTAGCGGTTAGCCGCCTCGGTGTCAATGGCAAAACACTGCTACAACACACACTAGTTCACCCTAATTTACAAATTAAATTGTATAAAACTACTTACATGCTCCTCGTCTGCAGGTATTTCGCGCAAAGTTGGATCTGCGCCGTCGTTTAAGATGAGTTTCCCGGCTAATCCTGCCTTGTACTGACCGTAGTTTGAAACAGTCAGTCTCGAAATGATTGGCATACACCGACAGTTTCTTGCCAACTGTAGCAGGGATATTGCCGCTCTTCTGTCCTCTTCGGCTGGGACACGATGAAGTGTTTTGTGCTCTTTTGTACAGCCAACAACATAGGATTTTGCATGGTACTTCGGCATGGTGTCTTCTAATCTGAACCAGTGCTTCCAAATCGGTAACAAAATGGCTGCTATCTGAGAAGTCTGACTGCTGTGCCTGGTGGGTGGAGACACCGTACGTATGCTCTGAGGGGGTGGGAATATTCAAATATTTCGGCTTGTGACGTGTGAAGCCTTGGCGATTTTGAACAGCTCACCCAGAGGCTGAAGGCAGGATCAATTCACAAACCCGTATCTCACTCAAAACAGCATGGATGGTTTTTCTTCCAAGTTTGTATGCGTGTGAAAGCACCAGAGACACACAATAACACCCCAAATCCCAGAAAAAGTGATTTTTCCATAATATGGGCACTTTAATACTTGTCTTTAGTGGGCATCTTTGCACTGCAGAATATAATATCATGTTTTATAGAACATAATGCATATGAAAGCTAGAAAAGATACACACAATTTGAATGGTGTAAACTGTAACTTAAGTTTTACATTCCCTAGCCTATAAAGCTTTAATCATCTGAACCTGAACTGGTTTTGCATTTAAATTCTAGCATTATGCTATTTCAATGATGATGGTGGGACAGGTTATTATATGGTTTAGCAATTTGCAAAGTAGTCTAATGTACTGATAAACATTTTATACATTTTCATATTTATTCATTATGTATCAAGAAGAATGGGTGTAAATAGCAGACAGAGCTGTGACACATTTTTCTCATTTCTCTTGGTTCTGAAAATTCAATAGGAGTGCATGTACTGTAGGCCTACTGTAGCCAGGGCACAGACGGATAGGTCATTTCAGTTTTCATTAGGCTATTGTCTACAGGCTACATCTTATTGATTAAATTCAAAGCTAATTTGAATAGCCTAGACATCTAGACGCACCCTAGCGGCAGCAAATATGTTATTGCCTAGTCTGGCTTGTCAGGCTATAATTTTAATCACAGTGAACTACCACCATTAGCAAGCTGGTGTCTTGCAGATTCACGTGCTGTGTGTGTGGCCACTGAGTCAAATGGCGCGTAATGTAGCCTACTGTAAACAGAGAACGACGTGTGGAGTTGGGTTAGTTAAACAACTACAGTAGCCTATGTCGTCGGCTTTTTGACGATTTAGAAAAGGTTTGCCTACTCTGTTTTATGAACTAGGTCTAACCTAAGCTACTATAACATAGTAACCTAAACAGAATATGTTATGAACGTTCAGCCTTAGATTTTCGAAGCTGCCAGGAAAAGGTTAAAACGGGTTTGATAGCCTACTTCATTAAACATGAAACAACTTTAAACATTTTATTCTCTATCTCTAAGCTGAATACTATTGCATGTTCAGATAGGCTAACTGCCAAGTGACCTTACCGTGCTCCCAAACGTCTCCTGCAGCACTGTGCCTGCGTGCACCTTCTGAGAGTTCACTGAATGTATGACGTCACGGATTGGTGGCCGCAAGGCATTTCAATTAACACAGAAAATTTTTATTTTTGTAAAATTCTAATTTCACAAACTATTTATGAGACATTTTAGCGAATATTCACGTTGGAACTAGCGGAAGTATTACAAATTTTAAAAAGTAAAAAACGGGTCTTGCATAGGTGCCAACTCTCACGCATTGGCCGTGAGACACACGCATTTGATTAGTTTCACACGCTCACACGCCACACCACCGATTTCTCACGCTGAAGTGTCAACCCGGTCGGTCAGATGCCTGAAAAATGAGTTTAGCCTATCTATAGATCTACCTGTTGAGCCACGGTTATGCTTTCAGAGACGGTGAGAGGGTTCAAGAGCACCCCCTGTCTGTGGAATTTTCAAAATGTTCTCTCATTTGCGATGCTACTTCAGAAGCCATCCCAGGCGCATCCCCCCCGCATTTCCCCGGCTTCAGGTATGCTTTGAGTATTATTGAGTATTTTTCACGCTGTGTCAACCTGGTAGGTCATATGTATAGGTAAACCTATACATATGATATCACACATCATGTGAACGTTCGGAATCTAAGCTTTCCAATGATATTAGCGCCAAGTTTCTGTGATAAATGGTTCGCGAGAGAATTAACATTGAACCGACGTGCAATTTAGGCTAATCATATTTGCATTTACCCATTACTCTCGGTTTAATATTTCACTAACCCTTCACACAACACGTGGAAAACCCTATTTCACAATAAACAGCAAACCTACCGAATACGAGGATATAAAGCATGCCTCTGTGCAATAAGTGGTTCCTGAGTAATCCGGTTTTGAAATTGCAACACATTTCTACATAGCCTCATTGGGGCGAAATTATAATGTATTCTAATGTAAACTATTTGTCAGTAGGCTTACATACATTTTTGTAAATTGCTCAGCCATAGATTATCCCACTATCATGGTTCTTATATTGTCAGGTTCCAGCCAATCCCATTACAGATAAATGAATATATTTATATTGGCATGCTTCCTAGTGACATTAATACAAAAATATGAAGAAAATCAAATAACGAGACACAAATATTGATATAAAGCCTGACATAAGCCATATGCAAACATTCACATCATGCAGATATGGGTACATCCTGAAAAAGGAATAGCATAGGCTATAGGCTATGGCCATTACAATGACCAATATATTATCTTAAATAAACTAGCTGAATAACACAGGTGACCACTTCTGCATAATTTCATGGAGTGCTGAAATGTACACACATTTTTGAAAATTTCTGAACTGTGAAATGTAGCATATGTTTTTGTGGTTGTGAACTTATTACAATATCACTATAACTATTCCACCTGTGTGTGCATGGTTATAATTCTGAAGTGCAAAATAGCTTAGGCTACAGCACAAATATTTCCATAAAAATAAGCAAGTCTGACGTCTGAATTTATTTTGAAAGTGCACCTGATTGATGCATTTAAAAGTTAAAATATACAAACATTTCTTAAATTCTTACAAAACACCCACCCACTTTTTGAAATTGTTAGTTTGGACCCCCCCCCCCCCCCCCCCACACTTTTTAAAATTGTTAGTTTGGACCCCCCCCCCACACTTTTTCTCCCATTTGCGCGTAAATCGCTCATAAACTTTTTTTTTTTTTGTTACACGCATTCTCCCATTCCGCTTCGGTCACACACACACAGTGACAAGCGCCAAATCCCCCGCAGTGTTGAAGAGATCAGTCGTCCCCCTCACTTTTGATAAGGTAAAAAGCCTTATAGGTACGCCAAATAAATAATAACCTATAGGTTTACGCTAGGCTATGTAAAACTCCCGCTTAACAGCATCACGTCACTAACCATAGTTAAGACTGCACAATCTCTATTCACTCTGTTGGATATCTGAAGCCAGTTTGTCTACTTAGATACAGTAAATCCTCAAATTATGGCCGGGGTCTTAAGACAAAGTACAGGCCTTTAGGGGCAGGGTTGTATTCGAGACAGCCCTTTATTTCTTATGCGAGTTTTATTTTGAGACATGCGTTTCTTGGAGCGGCATACTGGTAGGCCTTCAAAAGCATGACATTTTCGGTTTAGTTTGATATTTAATTTACTTTTGGACTGTTTGATTATATTGTTAAATGTTGGGACTGATGGGCACTGAAATCTGGGGAGGTATTTGATGATCACTATTACGTTCCATGTAGTTGAAAGAGTGTCGGGATTTCAAACAAACCATCCGCTTTCATGCGTTCATTGAACGTCCGCGGTGCTGTAATGGAAACCTTATTGCGTAGCCAAGTAGCCTATTGAGTTATTTTTAAATTATGCATGATTTACTTTTTATTAATTTCGTAGGCTGGCTTTATTTTGTTATATAGAAGTATCTAAATAACCTGTTAAAATGTACCAGAATTCAGGAAAATGCATCTAGTCCAAAATAAAATTTCTGGGGGAGGACCCCCATACCCCCCGCTGAAATATCCAACCCACTTTCACAATGCCTCCGACGCCCATGGTCCTAGTAGTAGGCTAGATCCCTTTGATACCAATGTTCATATAACTCTGGGACCCTGGTCCCAGGGATGGATTACTGCACGGGCCTTCCGGGCCCAGACCCAGGGGCCCAAGGTGTCAGGGGGGCCTGAAGCCCAAGCCTTTGCATGGAATCATTGCCTCAATATCAACACATCAGGATGTAGGCTATGAATCTGATTGAATTTAGTATTGCCCATCCCCAAAATGCACCAGAATACAGGAAATCACATTAAACAAATTAAAAAAAATCTGGGGGAGTACCCCCAAACCCCCCTTCCACATATGCGACAATTAGTGGGGAGCCCTTAATACATCTGGGCCCAGGGGCCCGAAAGCTCATAATCCGCCCATGCCTGGTCCCTACACCTGAGAACCACTGATGTACGTTTTTTTACTGTACGGTATAATGCTGAATGAGCCAAACAAAAATGTACGCAGCAAAATTTTGGTTGGCCCCACCAAATCTCACTCCAAGGTTTTTTGAAAAGTTGGCAGCCCTGGGCATAGATGGTAAGTGCTGCACATGGTTGTAGTGGTGTAAGTGTAGGAATGGTCAGATATTAGAGCCGGCAGACTAGCAGGTCAATTACAACATGAAATGGACTTTATGAAGTGGAGAAGATAAGATAGTACTTTATTCATCCCTTAGGAAATTCAAGCATCCTGTAACATCCATTACAAGATACACATACAGTACACATGATCAAAATGATCACAATACACATACACACTACAGTATACTGTTACAGATAAGAAAGACAGTTCTGAACAATCCGTTAAATTAACAATGTTGTGAAGTGTGGAGGTGGTGTTACTGTATAGAAGTGTGCAGAGAGACGCTATGGAGACCATAGAATTGTCTGTTGAAATGTGCAGAGGGATGCTATGGAGGCCATAGTGCAAAAAGTGTCATTGTCATTCTCAGTGTCAGCGCAAGCACTTTGTCAGTGCAGAAACTGTAATAAGTGTAGGGTGACTGTAGCAAACTGTAGCAGAAACTGTCCATGTGTTTATTTTAATGAATGTGTTGAGTGAGTTTTGTTTTTATTCTATTGCATTAGGCTGGCTGACAGTTAGTGAGCCTACCGAGGCCATTAGTGAGAGTGCAGAGTGTTTTCTAAACATGCATGCAATGCAATCTCACATTGTTACAGTAAAAAAAAAAAACATTTGTCTGATATTGAGTATTTTCTTTCACATTCACTCTGAAAACATCTGTCGTCACAGGAGATGCAGCGAGTGGACTGGGTGTAACCCATTTCTTTTTCTCCATTTGTATATATGGAAAAGCTCACATCTGGGTTTTGCTTGAATTTTGGTGTGTAATTTCATTATACATGGGTATTCTGACAGTAATGTTGTTATGATAATAGTGTGTAAGGAAGCTTATTATGCTTTGCTGCTTTTATTTTATTATTTATTTATTTATTTATTGTCTTTCTTAACAGTGAATGCCCAGATCATGCCACTTTTTGAAGGAGAACCAGGTCATTTGGTCCCTTCAGTCTCACCCTTTCTCCTGAACAGTGACATGTTTATTGTAGCTGGGAGAATTGCTGGCCATTCATTTCTTCATGGTGGACCCTGCCTCTTTTAGGACTGAGCAAAGCTGTTGTCCATGTGTTGCTTGGTGGAAGTCTAGAGACATTAGCCCATTTGTCACTGTAAGGGCTAGCGACACAGCTACCTCTCATACTCTACAGTAGGATAGCATTGGCCCACTCCTTTTCCCTGATTATTTCTCCACATCAACAACCCTTTACCCTAGACCTACTCTAAACCCTTTAGGCTGCCAAATCTCATGACTGATACCTAGCTATCAGTCCATTAAGCAACTAATAGCTAGCCCAGATTTTAAGGTTAGCATTCTATTTTTAGTATTATTTTCCTCGGTTGTCTAACATTCAGGGCTCTACACTAACATTTTTTTCCAGGAGCACTTGTGCGCCCAAGTAAAAAAATGTAGGAGCACAGACAAAAATTTGGGCGCACAGTCAGTTCTGTACTTAATTTACACATAATCTAACATTACACTCCAGCTAACAGTTAAACATGCCAGTGCACCAATTGCGAATATTAAGAATGACTGACAACATTTAGGCTACAGGAAACAGGATTTTAAAGATCAGTGCCTACTTCATTTTCAGTCTGTTCTATTTTCCTACATTTTGTTAATGTAAAATAATATAATACATTGCCAGATTTGCATTTAGCCTGTATATCAATGTAACGGATGCCAGCTAGCTTAGCTGTGCTTGTGGAACGTTGGTAAACCTCACTCCCCGACGCCTCAAGAGTGCTTCTGGCATGCGAGCCAGTAGCCTGGGCTTTTAGCTCAGTGGTTAGAGTGTTCGACTCCCATGCCGGTGTGTGTCGAGGTGGCGGGTTCGAGGGCCGTGAGCGGCGAACGAACCGACCTTGTTACATTGGTGCCGTGACCCGGATCGGGAGTGAGGTTTAGGGGGGTGAGTGTAACGGATGCCAGCTAGCTTAGCTGTGCTTGTGGAACGTTGGTAAACCTCACTCCCCGACGCCTCAAGAGTGCTGCTGGCATGCGAGCCAGTAGCCTGGGCTATTGGCTCAATTGTTAGCGCGCTCGCCTCCCGGTCCGAGGTGCTGCTGTTCGTGGGTTCGAGTCCGGGCGAGTGCAGGGCTGAATCGCGCAGGTTCAACACAACGCAGGTTACATCAAGTATCCTGCCAAATGTAGGCTAATTTATTTATTTGTGAATCCATCTGTAGCTAATCCAAATATGCCCATGGTGACCAATCTGACTGCATACTGCCTAATACTACTACTAAAACAGTCCATTTGATCATACCTGTCATCATTTAGCTTTCCAAAAACGGGAGATTTTTTTGGGGGGGGCGGGGGGGGGCAGTGTTTATACTGGATCTGTGTTTACATTGTTTAATACGTTTCATACACGTGTTTCAACACTGCATTTCGGTCATTGCTTTTACCTTACCATTACCTTACGCATGCCAGTTATGTAGCCTATCCACCAGCTGCCTGCCTGCAGCCTACTTCCAAAACTCCAAAGCTGCTTGCTGTCAGATTTGGTTCCGAGGGCACAAGTTCAGTGTATCAACAACACTCAATAACTGAGTCAGGATCCACCAACCCCACCACGACAAACAAATTGCAATCTTTCTGGTCAGATCCTGTCCAGGTCAGCCAACAGCTCGGGCCCACCACATTCAGGCTCACAGATGACACTCGCTGGCATGCCAGCTGTCTGCGCAAAGTGCACACTCTTAAAAACGAATGTGTTGAAAACAACACAACTTGCGTTGTTTTTAACTCATCTCTGTGTCCAGATAGGGACAACAAAGTTTGTGTTGTTTCCTTTTTTATTGTTACACAATATGTGTTGAAAATAACACAACTTGCGTTTTTTAACACATCATCATTTTTTTAAGAATGCAGGTTCCTTCTGGGCTAGGTCTGAGTACGAGCCCGTTCAGCAGCCCCAGCTCTTTCACAACTCCACACCTCAGTGCCTCCTGTCCAGCTAGGATCCATGGGGCAACCCCTGAGACCTGTGACGACCCCAAGCCTCACCAAGCCTGTGCGCATACAGTACCCGGCCTGAACACTTGAATGATTTTGTAACTGAGTATCACATTTAGATTCTCGTGTGTGTGTGAGGCTTTTATTCTTTCAATGATGGGCCAGTGCCCACCAAGGGATGGACGGATGTTTGTGTCACCCAAGCAAGGGTTTCAACAGCATCTCTAAATCACAGAGAAATGTCCTAAGGGGGGAGTGACCTCTAGTTTCTACCCAGGATGAAAATGCAATAGAAAAGGTTGGTGTGTGGGTACAGTATGTGGCCTATTCTGTACCTGCAAAGTAAGTTTACTAAATACATTTATTTTTTAGACTTTAATTTTCCACTGTTTTGATAGTAGGAGGCAGAGCAGAGCATTACCAATTGTTATCTTTCATAAATTAGGCTTTAGAACATTACTTTATTTTAGAACGTTCAGTGTATGCTGAATCTTGAATACTGATTTTTATACTGCTGCCAGGTATTCACCTAATATGGACCAATTCGCCTTATTCACCCGGCGGCCAGAACGAGGCTAAAGGGTACACTTGCCATTACACCTCAGTCCAGCAGATGGTGGTGGTAATGCACTCCGTTTGCAAATTGCTAAAAAAAACCTCACTGAAGAAGAACAGGCCAGTGAACCCTTCTTCTTTTTCTTTGAGCTTTTTTTTGGCAGTTGAATGTAATGTTTTTTACAGTCCAAAATGTGATAATATTACATTTCTATAAATAATTACATTTCTAAAAATAACATGGATACTTTCTGCACATGGTTACAAGAAGCTTTTTTAGTGTGCAAGCAATGAGAAAAAACTGTGTTCACTTAAAGCGATGGTTCGGAGTAATTTCACCCTAGGGTCCTTTGCACCATGACCCCGAGCCAAACACCCTCCCAGAACCTTTTTTCCCTTGGTCGAACCCTGGTCGAGTAGCGCTATCAAAAACGAATGACGTTCTGCAGTCTTGATGGAACCAACTTTTATCTCGTAAATTACCCCACTAATAATGCCCTGAATGGTACGAAACTTCTGCAGTAGTACAACTACGACCTTTAGTCCAATAACGAGGCATTAGAAAGTTTGTAAGTGCACCAGGAGTTTATTTAAATAAGACTTGCCTGATTATCTGCTACTATACCGCTGCATCGACGTTTCTTCCGTGATTTGGGAAAAGCCTGTAAAAGTCCTGGCAGGAAGCATGCATAAGGATGTAGATCGATCCAGGAATGCACTAATATTTTGTTCGTAGTCCAGTTTGCAACAATTATTAGTTATTACTAAGTTGTAAACACTTCGGAAAAAAAATAAAAACTGGATATACCAAAAAACGTTGATGTAATCTCTTCCTGCAAGGACTTTTACAGGCTTTTCCCAAATCACGGAAGAAACGTTGACGCAGCGGTATAGTAGCAGATAATCAGGCAAGTCTTATTTAAATAAACTCCTGGTGCACTTACAAACGTTCTAATGCCTCGTTATTGGACTAAATGTCGTAGTTGTACTACTGCAGAAGTTTCGTACCATTCAGGGCATTATTAGTGGGGTAATTTACGAGATAAAAGTTGGTTCCATCATGACTGCAGAACGTCATTCGTTTCTGACGGCGCTACTCGACCAGGGCTCGACCAAGGGAAAAAAGGTTCTGGGAGGGTGTTTGGCTCGGGGTCATGGTGCAAAGAACCCTAGGGTAAAATTACTCCGAACCATCGCTTTAAGTTCCCCTCCTTTACAGCAAGGCGGTGCTAGTGAGCCATGAGGCCAGCAATGCTGTCCACAGAGTTGCTGTTACGCTAACAGCAGAACTGTGGAAGGTCTTGTCATGGACGTAGGTGATGATGGAGCGAGCTCCCTCATAGGCCTCCTCACAGGTGGGCTGAATCTGGTTCTCTGGGAGTTCAAAGGCGTGCTCACCCTTATCCCTCAGCTCGAAGGTGAAGGAGTAGGGGATACCGATGAGGCGGGCCCAGTCCATGGAGGTGCCTCCAGCTGGGTCTGAGGAAGGTTCATAAGATCACATTTTACTCACAAGACTCTGTCGTGGTATCAGCCTACCAGCATCTCATTACAATACCCCACTGCTGAGGTAACCAAACCTGGATACTGTGTCCATTTGTCATCACATGTACAAAGAAATCTGATGTTTAATCTGTAATCCTGATCAAATGTTGAGGCAACCCACTTTGAGGAATCCAAGCTTTCATTCATTCATTCATTCAACCTTTATTTTTTTCTCAGAGGTTCATTGAGGGTAGTCCTCATTCTCAGTGACGCCGAGAAGCTCTGATGGGTCAGCTTAAGCTCTAGCTAAAGGTTTAGCACCTAGAGAATGAAGGACTGGTTGAAAAAGGTCACACCTTCTTAAAGGGGAAATCCAGTGTAAAATAGATTTTGGATATGCTTAGCATGATAACGAGTTCGACCGTTAGCTAGGGAGCAAAAAACGCTAATCCGATGAACTAGCCTGTTTTTAGCCGATGCTTCCAAAATGTTAACACTGGTAGTGATTGGGCATCTCTCATGGTAAAAAGATCGCTAATTTTAAACCATTTACGAGGCTCAAAGTAGCCCGACACTTTGTTGGTAGTATAATGAGGGTCCAAACTAGGGGTGTGAATCTCTCATGTTAAAGACGATACGATTCACATCTAGATACATGGGGACGATTCGATACAAGAAAAGATACATGTTCATAAAAAACGATTCAGTACGATTCGATGCGATGCAGTTCGATGCAGTTGAAGAATGGAAAGCATTCTGAAAGATTTTTTATCATTTGCTCAAGGTGCACATTCATTTTATATTATCAATTATCATGGTCATGTCAATTAGGCAAAAACAAATGTGTGAATATGATTATCTAAACTGAGGTTTGTATCATATGCTGTATTGAAACGAAAAAAAGAATAGTCTACATTTCAGTCAAACACAGCAGCCAAATACAACATAAAAATACATTTTTATAGACTTTTATAGATTTTAGTTATATCTGATTGTTTTCAAGGAGCTGTAGCCTATTGTTGAGGTAAGACAATACCGAAATAAAATAAAACTGTGCTTAAAACAATCTTGGCCTTTTCTCATATAGCCTACAAGAATAAAATAGGCCTATGAACTGGGCCTATTTTGTTCCAAGTCTGAGTGAATATGAACAAAATAATAATAATTTGTGAATCGTTTTAGCAGCAAGGGCCAAATTATTCTTTAACATTAAGGAAATCCCTTCATCAAGTGTAAGGCTACTCTACAGACTATCGTTGCCGTTTATAAAATGCTATAGTAAGTGTTTAATTTTGCGCTGGATTTTGAAAAACAAAAGAGTAAAAACTGTCAAACAAATGACCGAGTGCGAGTTGTCACGTGCTTAAGTTGCAGTAGATGTATGGGTAATGAAGTCCTTTGACAACTTTGGGCAATAAATGTAGCCCAAAACGAACTGCATTACCCACAAATCCGTGCCACGTGTAGTTTCAAAACAGGAAGTGGGATGAACGCGCTGCTTGCATCGTAAATGAGAGTCTGAGCGAGCAGAAAAGATTGTGAACCGATTCATAACAAGTAAATCGATATAACGACCGGTTCATTTCAGTTTTATTCCGATAAGGGGCTTCACATATCGATGTAGCCGTATCTTACACGTTAAAAACGGATACCGATACGTATCGGTTCATCTTTACACCCCTAGTCCTAACATAAAACGAGGCATTGACAACTTTGTAAATAGTTTATTAAAAAGGACTATACAGACAATATCTTGAGTCGTATCTTGAAATTAAGTCCCTTGAGTCGTATCTTGAAATTACGTTTTTGAAAGAAGTAGCTACTTCCCATTTACTTCCGTCAAAAACATGCGAGATCTGTGTTATAGGGACTTAATTAGCGACCTTTTTACCATGAGAGATGCCCAATAGCTACCAGTGTTAGCATTTTGGAAGCTTCGGCTAAAAACAGGCTAGTTTAGATTGTATCGGATTAGCGTGTCTTAGCTCTCCAACGAATGTTCGAACTTGTTTCATGTTAAGCATCCAAAATCGATTTTACACCAGATTTCCCCTTTAAGTTGTTCATAAGGGATCTTTGGTATTGCTATACATAGTAAAATCTTTGCACTGAAAGCAGGGTTATTTCAATGTTGGAGTCGCTGAGGTGTGTGTATGGTAAATATACATACACAAGGCTTCTGCGAGGGCACCCACTATGTAGTCCATTCCATGAACTGCCTTTATGGCTTGGCCTGCATTGTTCACCACCGCTGTCTGAGGAACACAGGTTTCAGGTGCAAATTAGTGAAAGTCCTTACCATTGGTCTGTCTCTGTGTCTGTTTCCACTTGACTTAACATACCAGCTCATCATGGTTGGGGTCCTTGATGTGCGGGTGGCCATATGGGAAGAGGATCATCTGGCCATAGGAGTGGATGGTCAGGAAGCAGAGGATGTCTTTACTCCTTGCCCCCACAAAGTCCACCACAGCCCTGGTCTCATGCTCTGAATTGGCCTTGGGTCCAGGGTAGAGGATGGAGCAACAGTTTGTAGACACACCAAACGCTGCAAACCCAACATCAGCATTCAGTCTCAAAGCAAGTGATTTAGAAAACAGCAGAAAACATTCCAGCTCTGACATTAAGTTAGTATTCATTTATGGCAACATATCATACTTAAACTATGAAAAAGAAGCAATTGACTGGATACTTAAAGGGAAACTAAAGGGAAAATAGACTACAACCTATAGTCTATTTGTGAATGATAACAAGTGTAAGTTTTCATTTGAGACCAAAACAACATTAATCTATACAGTTTTGAGTAAGACCGGACTAGCATTTACAACTGAATAGCATGTAGCACAGCTTTTGGGGGCAACTTTGCTTTGTCAAAATAAATCTGTAGTGGTGTCCCCAGGTAATTTTGCCAGGGCTTCACTCCCGAATATAATAATACTCACTTCCCCACACAGCATCATAGTTGCGATTGAGATCTATGCCTGTACAGTTGCAAGTGGCTGTGCTTGGTGGCGATCTGTTTTTCCTCCACAATCGAGTCTAGAAATGTAGTCATTGATACATTTAGTTATTTATAAGACCAAGGAAAGAGACTAGAGACATACAATGTAGTGTACACTACATCTTCTTGTTTGTATGATCTGTGTTTAGAAAAGACTGATTGCAGTAAGTATTGCCTGAGATTTCCTAGATGTATGAAACCATGTGAACCTCTTGTTATCTCCAGAACTCCTGAACACTTGTCCACCAATGGCAGTGATTTTATTGAGAAAGACTTTTCATAAAAGTGAATATAAAGATTTTATGACGAATCCAATAGTTCAACAAAGTTAGACAAATGGGCTATGTACTGACCGTATTGTCTTTCCAAGTGTATGTGTAGCCATCCACATTCAGCACAGGGGTGATGTAGAAATCCAGGTTCTTGAGCATCTCCTCCACCTTGGCGTCGGTTTTGTATGTGCGGAGTATCTGTGTTGGAGACAGAGTAAAGTGAGTCAGGGCATTTAAATATAAGGGATCTAAAAGAGCTGTAACAAGGCAATGAGTGCAATTAAACACCCCACCTCTTTGACAAAGTACTGGCAGAAAGCTGGGGAGATCCATTCTCTGGCGTGGATACCACAGTCCATCCAGATGGCCTTTTTGTTCTCAGCAGAGTTCAGGCCAATCTGGAGAAGGGATGAGATGTTAAGTAAGCCAGTATAAGGGGTTCAAGGCAGATGATGGGTTTACTGACTGCAGCACGCATGGAGGTAAAAATAATTGCCTTCCTGGACTATAACTAAAGAAATCGGTTACTGTTACTGTAATAAGATGCTCAACCCTCTGTATTGTTTACATATTTTCTCATACTCCATCACAGGTGTTGAATACACCATTTTTTTTTTTTATCACTGATGATCTGTGTTAGTATACATAGAAAATAATGTTACCAGAGAATCACTTTTAAGTGCCTTTTTTTAAAACTTTTACTAAGTTTGTGTGTGTGTGTTTGTGTGTGGGTACCACAGCTGTGCTTATAGTGGCCAGTAGGGGGATGACAAGCTGTAGTAATAGCTAAAGTTGCAGGAGCCAAAAGGTTGAAAGTGGGTAACATACTCTGGCAGATCAGCTGTTATAGCTGGACTGACAGCAGGCTGCAGGATGTGGGTTGTTCAAGTACTTTATGAAAATATCTCCATTTAACTCTCTGGTTTGGATGGAACTTTCCATCCATCCATACTCTTTTATAATTTATGTTCTTAGCTTATTAACAACATTTCATGCCATGCATTTATCCCTGGTTGCAGTGGTTCTGTTTATAGAACATTGATGTGCCAAACCTGCATGCAGCACATCATAGTTATGGCAGTCTTGTGCCAGAGGCACATACTTAACTGTACTGATGGCACTGCCTCCCATTACGTACTCTGCTTCATTCTAACTCTGAATTCTAACTTATACATCACCTACATCCTGACACACGTGCCCCTACATAGGCTTCATTCATGAGATATGGCCAAGCTTTTTTACCTTGAGGAATGCAATGTCTCTGTTTTCATAGGACTTCCCATAGATGGTGGTAGATACCACTCCCGGGTTCTCTGTTTCAATCTGCTTCATCCAAGCTGTGATCTATAGATCATCACATGGCATTAGTAAAGAGGATAGCGCAGCACTAATTACCACACAACAAATGTTGAAAAGCCTTTTAATTTACTGCTGTAGATGTTACACAGAAAATTGTTGTCTCACCTCAGACAGAGGGTGATACTTGGTGTAGTCATAATTTCTTGGCTCAAGAATTTGTTCGAGAACTCTGATGAAAACAAGAACAAAGAGATCTGTAGATAACATGTACTTGCTGAGCTGACATGTATTTCCACTGTGATAAACAGTTTATAAACAGACTAATTTAGCAGGGAGTTATCCATCTATAAAGGATATAGGCTAACCTTTTTATTGATACTTCAAGACTGCTGTATTCTATCAGTGCAAGGAAAGATTAAATATTAACTATAGATAAAAGATGAAAAGAGCAATTTACAGACTTGTGATAAAGCTAAAAGATATCCAAGAAATGTAATGGGACCAACGGTCCTGTGAAAATCCGCTATCACAACAATGGTTAACCTAACAGTTGAAGTACACCATCCTAGCACTTATTGCCTGACTAGAACTGACACTCGACTGTTTAAAAACAGCACTCACTGATACACTTATTCTTATTGTACTCTGCCTTTTTTAAATTGTCCTAGAATTGTTGAGAGAATTGCTTAAAAAGCTTAAACTGTTTACCATGTTGTTAGTTGCTTTGGTTAAAAATGCAACAGCCAAATGTAATGGAATGTAACATCACGTTTTTGAGTTTGTAACCTTAAAAAAGAGTCAAAATTCAGAGCTGAAATTTTGAAAAAGGCCGAGATTGCTGGAAAGAAAAAGACTGAGATTACCATATATTAGTTATTGGTTTATCAGCTAAAAAATTGTTGTACCATGTGAGCAGGTAAAGATAGGCTCACACTTTATTTGGATGGTCCCTGATAGACATTGCAAGTTGCAACATAGACTATCTACAGACTATCTGTTGAAACTCTTAACTACATGGTTACAGTAGGTTAGGGTAACGGGGCTTGGGTTAGAAAAACCTCAAGATGAATTTCAACAAACCACACGTAAAAGCTCTGCTGGGTGACTTACAGCATGAAATAAAAGGCCCTATCTTACACCCGACGGAAAGCGCGACACAAGGCTTATTCTTATGTTACACTCAACAAAGTGATGCATTTTTCGCCATGTGCTCCACTTTTATTAAACCTTACGCCCAGGGGTGTGGCAATTAACCACATAAGATGTGGTCTGGCGCATGATCCAAAAATCGCTATCTTACATCCTCTAAAAATCATTAGGCCACTGACCAAGAAAAACCTGGTCTATAGTGAAAGGTGAGGGAGTAGAATTACGCTTATGTAATTCTACTTTTATTATTTTTGAGTTATTTCACATTGCTTGGGCCAATGGTTGAATATTCTAAAAGTTACATGGGAATGTTGATATTTTATGAAGCCATGAATGAATTTTGGGCAGCCGTGGCCTACTGGTTAGCGCTTCGGATTTGTAACCGGATGGTTGCCGGTTCGAACCCCGACCAGTAGGCACGGCTGAAGTGCCCTTGAGCAAGCCCTCACTGCTCCCCGAGTGCCGCTGTTGTTGCAGGCAGCTCACTGCGCCGGGATTAGTGTGTGCTTCACTTCACTGTGTGCTGAGTGTGTTTCACTAATTCACGGATTGGGATAAATGCAGAGACCAAATTTCCCTCACGGGATCAAAAGAGTATATATACTTATATATATATATGAACAAGAGTTTATACAGGTCATATGCCTATGATCCAAACACACATGATCAAATAGTTAGGCCTACTTAAACTATCTGGTATGAAGTTGTCAATCAAATTACCAAATCAGCATGCTCTCTCCACTTTGTTTTTAGCTAACATTTATTGGTATAATGTTGGAAAATGCAAGGAAACACTTGCAATGACTTTACAAGTTAACAGAACACATGGTAAAGACGAAAGAAATGAACAGACAATTACAATGATTTGCAACTTACTTTGCCCTTATAGGCCTATTCAACTATTAGTGTTTTACATTTTAACAATATTTAAATATATTGAATTAATTAAAATATGTATAAAAAGTATTTAAAATGTCTGTCAAATATTGAAACAAACATAATATCTAGGCTACATCACTTAAGGCAAATGCAAAACTGTCTGTTTGATTTTACAGTAGGCTTAATCATTTCCCCATTCAAAAATAGGCTATAGCCATGCTGTCATGCTATCTGACATATGCATACAGTATATGCATGCAACAATTGAACAATTAAACAGTTCAACTCAATAATTAAAGATTACAATACCTCATTACTTTGTGCATTATTACGCCTCTTGTTCTGGTATTCAGACCCTTTCATTAGTGCAGTTATTAACAATTGTACAGTAATGATAGCTTATGTCGAACATTGTAAATCACAAGTTATAATTCCCTTTTTGATTTAATTTTTATTTAGTTAAAGTTAGGGTAAGCAATGCTAAGCTATTTCTAACACACCACACTTTTTCTAACATTCAGTGAATATCTCCTCACAATCTGCTAACTCTGCTGTCTGAGACACTGTAAAAAAAACAACAACAAAAAAACAGTCTTCTTCTTACACAACCCTGGCTGTGTAAACTGGACACAAACAACAAGACTGCCCCTACAACAAAGTGGGGGCAGCCTGTCTCCCAAATAATAACAAAACACTGGAGTTTCTTGGGGAACACTAAAGGGAAGGATGACCTATCTCTCTGTGCTTTGTTTGCTCTTTGGTTCATGTAATATAATGTAGCTTTGGATAAAATAAGTGTCTGCTAAGAAACATAAACATAGCCTAAGCCAACGCTACCTCATCCGGCATCATTTACCCTACCTTTAGGCTTTAAGGTTAATCATAAAATGGTTAAAATGCTGAAAAACTTGTAATTAATCTTAATGACCAATCTATTTCATCTCTATTTTACACCAGGGTTTTGTAGGCTTACATTTGGTAGTGATTTGGTAAGCCACTAGCCAATTCATTACCATAAGTATTGCACGCTCAGTGTTCTTTTCGTTGCATTGAAATACATGTTTGCATGTAAATATAATGCAATTGTCCAAGTCTTACCTTCCTGTGACTGACTGTCCACTCAGTAACACCAGTATCAACACCACAACCACTGGGCTCTCCATTATTCTTTTGGTCACCTGTCCAGCAGTATGTAGCAGATGTCCACCTGTGTCCCCGTACAAGACCCAGGCGCCAGGCGTTGTCCATCTAGCATTTATAGGGATCATTATCCGAAGATACAAGAGAAAAAAACACTAAATGTAGTTTCCTATTGTGGGCTTGGTTTAATGAGCAGTGATAAGATAAGATAAGATAATACAAGATCCAAAACTTAACTCGCTGATATAAATTGGTCCCCTTGGCTTTGTCATGATAGGTGCAAATACAATACTGCTGCAGCCATGAAAACCACTGTATGTTTCTATTGTTCTACTATTTTGTAATAACGTGTATTTTATCTAAGTTGTGTAGAATTAGGATTGAATGGAGGATTTGCTGTGTATCCCTGCAGCCTCCCAGGTGTGCTTTTGTCTACAAGGACAAGGTGTCCCTGGCCTTGCCCTAACATGACAAGCCTGGATGACTAGTCCTTGTGACCTCCCTTGTACATCTATTAACCTAGTCATTGTGTAGAGTTGGGACTAGAGATGAAACTCACCCTTTGTGTATAAAATACTTAGGGCCCTATCATGACATTCTAAAGCGCATCGTCACTCGTCAAAAGTCTATTCAAATTTAGTAGGATGTCCAGTTCACATTGGGAGGGGTTTCGTTGTCAAAAGTGAAGCGCATGGCGCAACAAGGTGTTCCTAGGTTTTTTAATCAGTCATATGGGTGTGTTTGGGGCGTAACATCATTTTAAACCAATGAGAATGACATCTGTCATTCCCTTTAACGGCGCAAAGCGCAATATGTCAAATAAATGCATCGGTATTTTGGCATTCAAAGGCGCATTTGAAGGAGGCTGCTTTCGAGACCGTATGGAATAGTCATTCTTAAACCATGCTTTACTGAAACCTAGCATAGCCTTCACGCATTTCCACTCGTCTATTATTTGAACTCATTGGCAAAGTGAAACTAACTTCACCAAGGAGTCAGTCAACGACAAGACAGTTATATGCAGTTACTTTAACTATTGACTGACAATGGGTTACCACCGAAAACATAGGCTGGAAAAAGCAACACTTACCCTAATATTGCTCAAATGACTGAATAAAACAACATTTATCTTGCAGAGGAGTTGCTTATATCTCGTGACAGTGCGTCTTCAGCTGTGCTCCATACGTGTCTCTCGCCTCTCCCCTAATCACTTTTAACCGTCATTACCAATTTGCAAATGATGGTGAATAACTACTTATCATGAGATGTACAGTATTTCGTAATATCTTTATTCTAATTATGTTTCCCATTGTAATCGTGCAATTTGTAATGCTTTGCATGGACGTGCGCTGGTATGCGTTCATGAATGATAGAAGGATGGTGCGTGCACCTGTCAATATGACTGTTGACATGCGCTCTTAAAATAGCATACGAACAACTCGCCATTGACTTCTGACCAGGTTTAGGTGGTGTATGATAGCGATTTTTAGACAACGCGCTAGGACCCTCCCTAGGTTGTTAATTGCCACACCCCTGGGCGCAATGCTTAAAAAATAAACATGCAAAATACCGAATTCAACTTTGTGCGGGTGAAAAACGAACTTTACGCCATGCGCTGGTGCCCAAAATACAGCCCTTAGGCTTAGGTTATCTCTCTGTTTAGGGCGAATCTTCTCTGTGATGCCTGCCTCTCTCCCTTGATGTGCATCACTGAACGAATAAAGCCTGTTAATCATCCTCCTGACTGAGTGGACCATCTTTCAACATGTCCTAAGATAAGAACTGGTGAATTAAAAAAATGCCCATTTAGAACATGTTCTGACAATTCATGATGACAGGTGTCCTCAAACTGTGAGCAAGGAAATTGGCTCAGTTTTTTATGTGATGTTGCAGCTCTCTGCGCTCTCATGTTGGAGTTCTTGGTCCCATTTTTTATATTACATGCATGCCTGACAAAGCCATCCAAAATGAATTCCGAAAAAGTTGGAACGCTTTGTAAAATGTGAATAAAGAAGAATGCTATTACAAATCATGACATCCCTAATTGAGAATAATGCCAGCAACATGTCTCAAAAGAGTTGGGACGAACATTTTTACCGTTGCTTCACCTCTTCATTTAACAACATTCTGTAAATGTTTAGGAACTAAGAAGACCAGTTGCTAGATTTTTGACAATGAAATGTGGTCCCATTCCTGCCCTATATAGGATTTCAGCTGCTCAACAGTCCGGGGACTTCTCAATCATGTTTTTCATTCCATGATGCACCCAACTAGACAGGTCTGGACTGCAGACAGGCCATTTTAACACCTGGACTAAATACTGTTTAAATATGGGCAGAATTAATTTTGCCATTGTTTCCCTGAAATATTCGAGGTCTTCACTAAAAAGACATTGTCTGTGTACATCATACAGAATTCATTGTGCCTTGCCAGATTCCCATGCCATAGGCACCAATCCACCTCCATACTGTCACAGATGCTGGATTTTGAACTTTGCACTGTAACAAGTTGAATAGTCCCTAACCACAGGACCTTTTTCCTCAGTCGAGTTTTACCTCAGTCGATTTTAGATGAGCTCAGGCTAAGATAAGATATGGTTGCATTTCTGTATCATTCATGTCTATAAAATGTCCACACAATAATTTTCTTTACAGAAAAAGGTCTGGTTTTAATGCAGTGCCATCTGAGGTCCAAAAGACCACCATCCAATATTTGTTTTAGCCCTGTTCCTTGTTTTAAATATGTATCTGGATTATCTGAATATTTTAATGATATTATTTACTGTAGATGATGAAATCCTCAAATCCTTTGCAATTTCATGTTAAGAAACATTATTCTTATTGTTTCATTATTTGCCCACACATGCCTAATGAATGTCTACTTAAAGCCAAAAGACCATGTGTACAATTCTGAAGGATTTGAGTTGCCTTGGGCTAACCAGGGTCGAAAGCTAGCTGCAATGTCAGACAGTGTTTGACAATGTAGTTTTTGTTGCTATTTCAAGCTCATTTATGTTAAAGTAGCCTACAAAATATGATGTACATGTCAAATTAGTAAATAGGTACAGTCTTATGACAGACACGCAACATGAAATATGTCAATTTACCACCATACATAATTTAATGATCATCAAATGGCCATCACCAAGACATCAATGACTAATTTATTGAAAATGAATTCTGTAAATATGTACACAATTGTGGATTACATCTGAACATACGGTACCCAATATGAGAACTATCATGTTCAAAGAAGCACAAATTTAGTCAGTGACATTTCCTGACAGAAAATACTCTCAGTCCAATTACATTAAGAAGGTGTAGGCCTATGACTATAGATGTTCGCAGTTAGATTTTGCACTGACTTCTTACACCCCCTAATACCAATATAAAAATGTAGTTGTTGTACTACACATATTTAGCTGTCCATGAAATACTCGTATGGCTCATATTGGGCGCATAATAATTTTTTTCCCATTTAAGACTGAGTCAGTCTGAGGCTGGTCCACCATAAAGCACCCCAGCCTAGGCCTACTGTTGAAGAATTGTGAAAATAGCTGTTACATAGCATTTTACAAGTGATTACATTTGTGATAGTGGTAGTTCATTGTAATAGGACAGGAGACATAGTGATCATAGTGATAACAGCTGTAGTTATAGTTATAGTAGCATTAGCATTAGCAGTAGGCTAACAGGGGTGCTACACTGGGCGCATAACTGAAGCATTCTGTTTGCGACGTGTATGCTGCAGCACTTAGCTTCCACAATGGAAGTAGCTACACCAGACATGATAGCGTCGTGTACATTCGGAAAAAATAGACCAGTCTTCTAAAATAGTTTTTACATGACACGAATGGAGCGCCTTAGTTACGCGCCCCCCATTGATGTATCAGTTAGTAATTGTAATAGTAATAGCTGTCATATGCCAGGATTACATGTAATCCTCTAATAGTATCTTCAAGCTAGCCCATAAGAGTATGAAACTTTAGCAAGGAGGTGCTGAAACAACCGTTTTAGTAGTGAAAATTAAGTCATAAGCAATAAGGGAGGGCATCTCATCTTGCCTGTAAATATGGAGATAGAGTTGTTGGCAATGTTTTACAGCAAGGGGGCGCTAGTGAGGCATAAAGTGAGCAAGACCATCCATATTGTAGCTATTAGAGTGGAGGCAGCATTTGGAATGTTGAAGGTTTTGTCGTGAACGTAGGTGATGATGGAGCGAGCTCCCTCATAGGCCTCCTCACAGGTGGGCTGAATCTGGTCCTCTGGGAGTTTGAAGCCGTGCTCACCCTTATCCCTCAGCTCGAAGGTGAAGGAGTAGGGAATGCCAATAAGGCGAGCCCAGTCTCGAGAGGAGCCAGAGTTTGGATCTGTGGTAAAAACAAGGGATAGAAAGACAGAGAGAGAGAGAGAGAGAGCGAGAGAGTCACTTATCCAGTCTGTGGAAAACATTTAGAAACAGGAAAAACTTGTGAGAGGTATGGATACTCACAGAGAACATTAGGGGAGGTGCCCACTGTGTAGCTCATGCCGTGGACATTTTTGATGGCTTCGGCAGCAGCAACTCCCACAGACATCTACCACAGCACATACAGCAGGCATCATCATCAAAGTACTGATGAAGCTATCTTTAGTCTGCCTGTATGACAACATCTTGTTGTGTGAAATGGCTTTCACATTTTATTTTTTTGTTCATCTTGGTTGTCTCTAAACCATTACCTTTTTTGCCTTTTTGGTTCTCTTTCATGTCCCTCCCTTCCTTTTCCTATCTGTCACTCACACCTGTTATCATTCCCCTTCTCACTCTGCAGACTCACCAGTTCATCGATGTTGGGGGCGGAGACGTTGGGGTGTCCATAGGGTAGCAGAATCAGCTGGCCATAGGAGTGGATGGTGAGGAAGCACAGGATCTCGTTTCTTTTTCCCAGCACAAAGCTTGTGACGGCCTGTGCTTCTGTCTCGGAAAGCTCTTTGGCACCATTGTACACTTCTGAGCAGCAGTTTCTAGAGACACCCACCGCTGTAAGGCAGAGGACAGAGTTTGTTTCTCTGCTGATTACATTGAGGAATTTAGCCATTCCAAATATAAATGTCTTAGCACACTATTAAAAAAGATTTGGTACTATACTGCTGCTGCTACTGCTACTACTACTACAAACACTACCACTACTAAATAGGCCTACTAATATCAATACTATTACAAACGGCTAAAATAAAAGGTTTACTTAAAGAAGAAATGCTGCTAGTGTTTTTATTTATCATCTGTCTTCAATGTTTATCATGCTGTCATGAAACGTGTGTGTCTGAATTAATTTTACAGTACGGGACGATAAATACTTACTCCCCCAATTTGCATCAAAGTTGCGGTTCAGATCAGTGCCCATACAGGAGTCTCCACAGTTGCCTGGTGATCTAGATTTCCTCCACAGTCGGGTCTGGAAATGTATTAAATTACATTCACTGCCAATAGATTCATCTTTGTCCTTCTGAATGGTGCCATAAAACTAGCATATTATCCATCCATAATGACAGCACTTGGACCTATTTTCCAGTTGGTAGGGTGTGTTGGTATCAGTGTTGACTGATGATCTAAGCAATATTAGAGACACCAAATGGCCATCAACTTCAACTCAACCAACTGTGAATGGTGATATAAAGCAATATGTACTTACAGTTATATTCTGCCACGTGTAGACATAGCCATCCATGTTTAAGACAGGTGTGATGTAGAAGTCCATGTTACTGAGCATCTGCTTCATTTTCTCATCTGTCTGGTATGTGTCCAGAATCTGTTCCAAAAAATGGATATGAGTGTCATGTGAAACCAGACTAGAATAATCAGATGACCTTGTCATCATAGGAAGCTACAGATGAATATTTTACATTAATATTTTTTCTTTTTACTTGTTGATCCCCACCTGTTTGACAAAGTACTGACAGAAAGCCGGGGAGATCCATTCTCTGGAGTGGATACCACAGTCCATCCAGATGGCCTTTTTCTTCTCAGATCCCACGCTAATCTACAAGAAATCATGAATCACATATGGGAGCAGCTGCCTCACAAACGGATACCCTGTCTCTGCTGAATTTACTGGATAAGAGAACACCTGGATAACTAAATTGCTGCTGCAAGTGGTGTTGGTGGGTGGCTAGTAGGTTTCAATCTTCCCTCTAGCCAAAATAATCAGTCCCAGTGCCCGGTGCAGTGACTGGGACACTGTACTGTACTGTAATGCTGTCCTTCGGATGAGACGTTAAACTGAGGTCCTGACCTGACTCACTGTTCCCCAGTTTCCTGGCTAAATTCCCAACTTGGTTCATTCAATCTGGCCTCCTAATTATCCCCCGGTGTAATTGGCTGATTCATTCATTCCCCTGACTCTCCACCTCAAGCTGGTGTGTATAAGTATACTCTTTTGATCCCGTGAGGGAAATTTGGTCTCTGCATTTATCCCAATCCGTGAATTAGTGAAACACACTCAGCACACAGGTGGTGAAGCACACATTAATCCCGACGCAGTGAGCTGCCTGCTACAGTGGCGCTCGGGGAGCAGTAAGGGGTTAGGTGCCTTGCTCAAGGGCACTTCAGCTGTTCCTACTGGTCGGGGTTTTGAACCGGCAACCCTCCGGTTACAAGTCTGAAGCCCTAACCAGCTAGGCCACGGCTGCCCCGAGCATTCTGTGGTGAGCATTCTGCCACAGGTTGGTGCTACACATTGGTGGAGGTTAGTGAGGGTCCCCATCTCTATAAAGCGCTAGTGCAATGTATTGTCGTTGTAGTGCAGCTGACACAGTTGACAATGGTGTGTCTGTCATGGTATCAATCTAACATAAGCTCATATAAACCACTATACTTTCAGATCTTCTTCAGAATCTCTGTGGTTTGTTGTTGATAATCAGGCTCATGTATAGACCTACACTGATTATACAGTACCCTTAAATATTGGGTGAAATTCAGCTAGACCAATGAAATACTTAAATAGTCCAGCAGCATCATGAGTGCCGTGGGAATTTTGGCAAGCCACTATGCTAGATGCCTGAAGGGGACCCTGATGGTTCATAAAAAGATGAACACTGGCACTCTGGGAAATGGTGCAGTCATATAGTTTTGACATATTTAGTGCTTTCGTCCGAACTGACATTTCCGTGACACTTTAAAATCGATGTTGTCATTCTCTATACTTAATTATGCTCCAACAGGGTTATGTTTGGTATCATACTGACCAGTATGAGACCTCCTGCATCACTAGCATGCTTATTTGGCAATATATCAGCTACTTCTTGAGTGAATAGCCAACAAGTGATTTTTTTAGCCAAGTTTGATATGCGGTTAAACACCCCCTTACAGGTTTCCCAGAAGCCATATTTCATTACGCCAGCCACCATTGGCTGGACGACTGACATATGCAATGCGGAGGAGGTACTTTCTTCTCCCTTATAATCCACAGCACAACATCATTGTTTCAGTCTAGCTCAGTGATTTTCAACCACTGTTAGTTGCACAAAACTACCTTTTGGGAACGTTCTGGGAACATTCCTTAATGGATAGAAAAAGTATCCTTAATATGACCATCTAGGAACGTTCGCCGAACCGAACATTGTTTGCTGGGTATAGCTTAAATATATATTATTTACCATATAGGCTACTCTTTTAATCCAGTGAGATGTGTAAAATAGAAACACTGGGAAAGAACACAAAGTAGCCCAGATAGCAAAATCAGATTGGCTGATAGCGGACCGCTGGTGGTATGTCACTTGTGGTCCGCCTTTGGACCAGCATCTCTTTAAATTTAACTTGTCATGAATATTAAGAAAAGTTAATAAAATATATAACTGTAGTACTGAGTATAACTAAACAAATGAAAAAGATTTTAGACCAATAGTGACAAAATATTGGGCAAATTGTCTGCCACCCGCCAGCGGACCACCAGAGAACCGATGATCAAAATGCCAGCGGACCGCCAGATCTGCCCCCAGTGGGCCGACAGTGCTCAGCCCTTTGCTATCTGGGAGCCTACACCGTATCAGTGTTAGTGAAGTTAACTTCATCACTGTTATCTAAACATGACTGCAAACACAGTAAAATTACCTTCAGAAGTTTAATGGTTTGATTCTCATATGTCTGTCCATAGTGAACGATGGTGACGACACCCTGGTGTTCTTTCTCCAGCTGCTCCATCCATCCAGTGATCTGTTTGGGTAAATGCAGACATGAGGACTTCCTCAGGGCTCCTTTAGTGGGGAGTTCATACGTGTGAAGCACTACTTCTGAGACCTGCAGGGGTCCTGGGAGAGGTACTAAGAGCTGTTATAGGTTTATTTGCTGAATTAATTTTTACAGTTACAATCACACCAACGATTTAAGATTCTCATTCAGCGGGGTTGTAAACAGAAAGCATAGGATTTGCTACCCGAAATTTAAACCCAGCTTCACATTTAAAAGGTTATGAAAAGTCAACACGGGTTGAAAAAATGTGATTCATTTGTAATGTAGTCCTATTAAACTGAGCTGATTCATCATACTTCTGTACTGTGGGAGAGTCTTGTGAAGGCCACAATTGATTATTACATTTTCTTACTGAAAATAAAATGTTTGATGGTGTGTCCTATGAGAGAGGAAATCTCACCTCTGCCATCGTGTGGTATTTAAAGTAGTCATAATTCACTCTGTGTTCAGCACCCTCTCCAACTCTGTGACAACGAAAGAAACATTCTCAGAATCTAGTAAGTTATAATCAAAGCACAGATGTTCTGTTAAAAAACAAGCAAAATTTCCACATTTTTGCTGACACCTCATATAATTCTAATGCACTTAATTAGTGTTACATCTGTATGCAGACAAGGCACTTACCTCCCCAGACTTCCTAATCCTGCTAAAACTAAAAGCACTAAAATCCCTCTGATGGATTGAGACATGATGGCAGTCTTTCTCTACTTCTAAACACAAACTCTTCTCTCAACTCAACTCAAGTTTATAAGGTGTCTTATCAGATAACAGTAAAGCGACTAATGTAATTCTGTGACTATATAATCCAGAACCTTATCTCTCAAGGCAAACCTTATCTCTGTCATGACTTGCAAAGGTGTGCATAAAATCTCTGACTCATTTTTTATCTTCACAAAAACTAGCATTTTGATGTTATTGTACAACATTCTCTTGCATACTGATAATAATTAAATTAATATCAAGCCTTCTGATGAGCATCTGTTATGTCGACCAGTCATAAAAACTAGGTCTAATTCATGACTCTATTCCTCAGTGGTTCCATGTTGGTGGAATGAGTTGCCCAGTGCTCTCCGTTCCTGTGGTAGTTTTGGGTAGTTTAAGAGGGGTCTAAAGACATTCCTGTTCAACATGTACTTAGTTGTTTAAGCGCTTCTTATGTGTTATTGTTTGTATTATTTTCATGGTGTTGTTTTATTTTTATTAGGCTGTTGATTAATTTGACATTATTGTTTATTATTGATATTCTCCTTAATGTAGTCTTACCATGTCATTGTGTTTATATTATTGATTGCTATTCCCCTCATTTTCATTGCTTATTTTATTAGGCTATTGATTGAATTGATATTGTTGTTTATTACTATTCTCCTTATTATAGTTTGACCAACATTCTAATCAGTTCCCTGTTCAATTTTAAATATTATGTTGTTTTGTTTTTGTGTGTCGCTTTGGACAAAGGCGTCTGCCAAAATCCATAACCATAACCATAACCTCACTCTTAGCTCACAACATAGTGTAGGGACTATGTTCTATGTATAGGCTTAGAATATGAGATGTCTTCAATGCAGCGGCACTCTTCCATTGACCAGCATGTATGACACTGAGGTACAACACTTTGGTCAACTCAACTGCCATTGTTTTTAAATGTGCTCCATAAATAAATTACAGTGTGGTACAGCCTTATACCACAGAGTAGGGTCTAAAGTATAAATGAAGCTAGCTGGTTAGCATGCTAATTTTAGGGGATCGGGGCAACTCAAGTAGCCTGGTTAGCACCAGATCATATCTCAATTGAAATTGAGATTAGGTCTGAACAAGGTTCATTCACCTCCCGTTTCCAGGAGGCGCCACCAACGGGCGCCAATCAAAATGCCTCCAAAACCGAAACAAATCAGAGCAATGAAGGAGATGGCATATGCAGAGCAACAAAAAATACCTCAACAAATGAGCATTTTTCAAAAACTGTTTCAATTTCATGTTAAGCCAACGGTTATGTCAAAGATTATGATTGGCGCCTGGGTTTTTGGAATATTGGAAATGGGAGTGAATGGCTTCTTTGCTAGATGGACCTTCAGAGCAAATTTAAATTTACTAAAGTTTTGTCTGGGTTCTCCCAGGCTAAAACTCAAGAGTTAGCACGCTCCATACATTTGACATTATGTCCAAATAATTATTTTGTTCACATTCTGTTGTTATTTGTAGGTTACTACATACTGTTGTTATGTAGGATCATTGATGAGCTGTGGAGCTTGTTGTAGTCCTACATGTGACACTGCAGCCTCAGAAGTCTCATTTTCCACTGGCAATATTCAATCTACGGACAATTAATGATTTAGATAGATAGATAGATAGATAGATAGATAGATACTTTATTGATCCCCAAGGGGAAATTTATTTATTTATTTATTATTATTTATTAAGGGTTGTAAAGGGATATTATTTTCCACCTCTGATCTTTTGTTATCCCTAAGCCCTAAGGGATTTTGTTATCCCTGGAGCAGCTATGGGGATCTGACCTTGAATCCCTAATCACAGTATTCTATATTATCAGCAAATAATAGGGCTGTAACGATTTACAATTCGAAACCGAGACATTCATATCCACGATACTGTGTCGCGGTGTGAAAAGGCAGAATCGCGACACACCCTTTCTAGTGTTTCACGGAGTGCTTTGCAGCTTATGCGGCCGCAAAAGCAACCCACAACTCCCGCTTTACTTATCGGTAGCCTACGTTGTCCAAAAACAAACAAATAAATAAATAATAATTTCATACCTCTCCTTGCTTTCATTGTAGACTATGTGTGCAACTTTACCAAACAGTATAGAAGTAAACCCCCTCTCTTTGCCCCGCTCTCTCTCGCGCTCCCTCCCTTTCACTCTCCCTCAGTCTCCTGCTCAATGAACACGCGCGACTTAAATAAAACATTCACAATCGTGACAGCAAGGACGCATAGACGACTAGCTAAATTACTATTAAATCCGCTTAGCATCATTAGCATGCTGCACATATTTGTTTTCTCTTGCATTGAAGTTGACTGATCATCTCAATACCAACGTTTCCCAAAAGGGCCTGTCCCAAGGAGAACAAGTATTACCTTGAAACTTAAACACACATGGGGAAACTGAACAGTCCAATCAGTAGACTATGATTATATGCTACTTTGTTTACAATATTTCCAGGCTTCAACCAGACAGCTGAATTAAAGAGGTAGAGTTGTAATAAAAAATAGTAGGCCTAGGCTATAGGCTAATCTGCATAAAGTGTGCTGTCATAAATATCAGTCATTCAGAAAAATATTTTTATATCAGGATATAAAATAATAGATATATTATATTGTAATCCTCTGGTGTTCTAAGGGAGGCTATTAAAATGTTATTTAATAAAATGTCTACCCCCCCCCCCCCAAAAAAAAAAGAAGAAAAATCGAGATTTGTATCAAACCGTGGGTCAAAAATAGTGATACAAACCGAATCGTGAGGTTAGTGTATCGTTACAGCCCTAGCAAATAAGTAGTATAATCAGTTATAGTTAAGAAGTTCAGAATAGTGCTCTTTAATGATTGAAGTTAGTATTTTATGTAATATTAGAGTCTTTATCTGTGGCTTTATGAGTGGCTTGGGACAGTGACATGGTAGGCCTACAGTATTCGAGTGGTATGGGACAATGGTGCAGGTCAGGACAGTAGGCAAGTGGCGCAGGACAGTAGGCAAGTAGCGCAGGACGGTAGTGAGTGGCGTGTGGGACAGTAGGCAAGTGGCACAAGACAGTAGGTGAGCATGCACCAACAACACAGTACAGTTTTTGCTCGTACTGCTACTGATTTTGCCAGAGGCAGCTGTATCACAGATACTCAACTACTGCTTTGAGAGCACCAGTTGGAGTCTTTTTCCTGCAAACAACTCTGTTATTAAAGGAACCATATAAGATTGTGGCCAAAACTGGTATTACAATCACTTTCAAATTACTGTAGAGCGGTGTATCCCCTCCCCCTCCCCCCTGACTCGAGGTTGCCAACCCAGATGCTGAAATACTACTGACTTTGTGATTAGTAGATAGGTGGAGGGTGGCGCATCAGGCCAAAACACAACATGACAACATCAACATCAGTTGAGGGCTGCAACTTCACTTTTTAAATGACAATATCCTGGCCAGACTACTTTTGTCAGTGATATAAGTATTTGAAATGAACATGATTTTTTAATGTCTAGTAGTGACATATCAGGGCCATTTTATGATTAATTGAAATACATTTCTTACATACGGTTCCTTTAACTTAGAACAGTAGGCTACATCAGTACTGTCCTAAATTAACTTTTGCACAGAAGATGTAACTATACTGAAGGGATCCGTGTGTTCCCTAACCAAAGTGGAACAAAATGGTTAGCGCTACAGATGACAAGAGCAGTCAGATGACTGCTAAACCTAGCCCACATAACTCAGTGAAGAAAAATCCAACATCCTGAATTCTGAATTCTGAGACATGATGGCAGTCTTACCTCTAAACACAAAGTTTTCCCTGTGACCTCAACTCATAATTACCTAGTCTTATCAGGTAACAGTAAAGTGACTAATGCTTGTGACTATATAATCTAGCTCAGTGGCCCCCCAAAACATGTCTGTGGTATAGCAACCGGCCTGCACGGGAGTACGACATCGTCAAACTATAACCTCCGCAATATTATCCCCATATTCATTCTCTATGGCGAGTCTTAACAGTACACATGAAATACTCTTTTTTGTCCACTGGTGGTTATTTTGGCGCTGTTTCGCGTTTGCCATCAAAAACGGAATGAAATGTAGGCCTACCTGCAAAAAATGTAAGAGGCCTATGCTGACTGCATCAGTGCTCAAAGTATTGTACAAGTTTATCAATGAATTGTTAATAACTAACTAACTTCTATTCAAGTCATATTTCTGGGACTTTCTGGGATAATTATTTTTATTTTGTATTCACTCGTTCAAATGTTCATATAGGCCTACAAAGAGGTCACAAGTAGAAGAGTGAAAGTTAGAATGGTGGTCATTTCAGACCACTTCAGCGCTTAATACAATTCTCATAGTTTGAGAACTTTACATTTTCAGAGTTCAGAGTTCACACATTTTTAATAAAATATACTTTTGGGAATGCAAAATTAGTATATTTTAATTTGAGTTACATTTTACACTGATATGGCATGATGGCAATATAAACACAGCTAACGGTCCGTGTAACGCTTTGCAGTGCTATGTTCTATTTGCAGAATTCACATGAAAAAATATAAAAATAGGCTTAAAAATCCGTTATCCATTCTTTAGGACGGCACAGTAAATGGGATTGTTGCATATTTTGATTTTCAATTGAGCACAGTTACGGTTTTCTGTTGAGAAGTTAAACATTTTTTAATTTTCCTTTTTTGAGCTTTTGGTTCGACTGAACCACGAGCACCGGGGGGAGAACAACATCTAGCTGGGCCAGGCTAGATGGTGGAAGAGAGCGGCGCCTGAAGTTGTGTGTGATTTTGACTCATTACTTTAGAGATTAATAACTAAAACTTCGCCGATTTTGGGAGATGGCACGTCAAACGTAACTTTCAGCCTATGTTGAACATATCTACAGTATAGCCCTTTTTGAATACCATGGCCATGCCATACCATAGCAAATAATTCCCCAAAGCAGAAAACGTCAGTCTACAGGCTACCCCAAGCACTGTTTGACGTGGGACATTTTTGCTTATTTAACACTTTACGCTAGACCAGGTTTCATTAGGCTAAACGAAGACACAACAGTGAGTATGCCTAATTTATCAGTTTATCCATTTATTAATTTCAACAGCAAATAGCCTACATTGCTATAGGCTACTACGGCTCAAGTCCATTGGATCATGTAGGCAAAGATCCTTGATTACTCCGCTTGAACCCTCTCTGATGTAGGTCTCCAAAGCCTCCTAGAACATGAACATTCTACACACGTATATCAGGATGCAGCAATGTCTCCCTCTGCATCTGAAGTTCTGGGGCCATATTCACAAAGAATTTTAAGGCTAAAAGTAGCTCCTAAGTGGCGAATTTAGGAGAAACTCCTAAAAATAATGGGCGTGTCACTCCTAACTTTAGGACTCCTAATTTTTTTCAGTAGGCAAAAAGTAATTGACGAAGCATTTTAGACTTAAAAGCAGCACCTAAGTCTGGGACAGCTTAAAAAAAGTCAAGAGGACTCCTAACTCACTAAGACCTATTCACAAACAGCTTTTTGCGGCATTTCACGTCGCGATGTTTTGAAATGCGTATGCGGCAACAGGAGCTTTCAATCGCGAGGGAACCATTTTGCATTGTAGGCATAGAAGGGATGCAATAACACCACCAACAAAAACTACTCATTGTCAACATGTAAATTAAATGTAACGTTTAATTGTGAATCAAATGTATAACATAAAATGTTCTCCTCTTTACAAACGTAGGCATGGTGACAGATTAATTTAATAATGTTGCAAAGATAGGCTACTGCATCAATCCGTAGGCCTATGTTTCATTAGGCTACTAGGCTATTTGTTTTGCCTTACTCTTTATTCATTTAGGCTAGGCCTTTTTATTCAGTTATTCATCATCTTCCGTCCTTCGCACTACTTGTGTAGCGAACGCATTCTCAGACCTGTCACCTGTCACTCATTATCGTAAGGGAGGTGTTTGGAATTATTCCCGCGTTACAATCATCAGCCAATCAAGGTGGTCACTCTCAAGGCAAACCTTATCTCTGTCATGACTTGAAAAGGTGGGCATAAAATCACTACTAAAATCAAACTACAGTTTTTTACAATTGTTTACTCACGTTTTCAAAACTCTGTGTCTATTTTTCAAAACTCCACACACAAAACCCACAATTGCTCACACAAAATGCAAAATGCCTCAAATCTCCAGCAAAATGACACACAACATTCAAAATGTCAAAAACACATCTTTAAAGCAAACATTCTCACATTACAAACACTTTTGTCATAATATGACATTTTGGATACATCATGTACACACTGTTGCTAAAACCTAAAGCTCTTCTGTCTTATGAGTGAAAGTTATGGTATCAACAAAGAAAAGTTGAAATACACAGTAAAAATGCAAGCAATATTGAAACCAAAAATAGTGATTTTTCCCAAATAATTTGCTGTTGCGAATACAGTATTTTACAGCAAACAAGAAAAAAAGCAAAGAAGAATACAGTGACCACCAGATGTACATGGAGTTTTGAAAACACTGATTTTGTTTTTTTCCAAAGACAAGTGTGTGTTGGTGTGTGTGTGTGTGTGTGTGTGTGTGTGTGGGGGGGGGGGGGGGTCGTGTATTCATAGGCCCATAGACCCTTTCAACTGCAGAAACAAACAATTCTACAGTAAGCGTTCCTAAGGCATTTCTGGAGGCGTTGTGAATGATTCTGGAGGCGATCTGAAATTGTGTGTGTTTTAGTCAATTGAAAACTGAGTCAAACACTGAGAATTAGTGTATGGTTTTGCAGATTTGGTGTCGGCCGTCGGGTTATGATGTTTGGAGGACATGTTTAGAAAATTGTGTGACAAGCAAAGATTTAGTGTGTAAGCAGTTGAAAAAAACTGTAATACACCTCACTCTTAACTCACACCGTAGTATAGGGACTATGTGTAGGCCTAGGATTTGAGATGCCTTGAACGCAATGGCACTCTTCCACAGATGACTGCTAAACCTCTTAGTTATTGGGGAGTGGAACTAAATACAATATTATTTGGTACATCATTACTGACTCTGATTTTGTAATTGTGCATTACAATCTATGCCCTACTGTAACATTTGTTCTCTTACCAGCAGAGGGAGACACATATCAACACACTGTAAATGGGAGCCAACGCTACTCAGTCGCCAAGGAAAAAAGAGGACATGATGAGAGCACAGCTATTGAGGAGGCCCCAGGAACACAACACACACACACACACACACACACACACAAACACACAAACACACAGGCAGTGATCTACAGTGTATACTCCTGTTTTTAAGCTCCCAAGCATCAAGGCACAGCAGCCCAAAGAGGTGACCTCCATTCAAAACTTATGGTCTCTCTCTCTCTCTCTCTCTGGCCAGAATCTCTTTTTTTTAGTCTGTTTATCAGTAGGAACATCATCTCTACACTGGCCTGGAATCAGTCTCATAACAAATAACCCTGAGGACAAAGTGCTAGGAAGGATGGTGCCAGAGCACGAGAGGTCAGTTGCCAGACAACTCACCTTTGGTCTCATCACTCATCCTGTACTCTGCTCTATGCTATAACCCAGCATCACCACAGGGGATGCTCTATGACTACGACATGCGTAAATGTGACGGAGGAGTATACCATTTCCGGCTTTTACCCTGAGCCAATAGTGCCATACGTGAAACACTTCAAACAGTGTAATTCAAAAGACAAAACAATTCTAAACAGCACCAATAAACAGTGGCGGACATTACTTGAGTACATTT
>NW_027468689.1:27526292-27543792 GCF_046254945.1 Alosa pseudoharengus | reverse complement strand
TGTGTGTGTGTGTGTGTGTGTGTGTGTGTGAGAGAGAGAGAGAAAGTATTAGGTCTATCAGTGCTAATCATCTATGAGTGTCTGTGTATCTGAGTGTGTATAGCAGTATTTGTTGTTTCTCTCATATCTCTCTCTCTGTGTATGTGTGTGTTTATGTATGTGTGTAAATCTTAGTTTGTTTTTGTGTCTTTCTTTCAGTGCATCTGAGTATTTGTCTGTTATGGTGTCTGCACATGAGTCTTTGTTTATGTTATAATCATGCTCTTGGGAACATATGAAAAGATTTGCAGTATAAAGCAGACTTGGGAGCGTGTAATGTTGTGTATGCATTTCTTTCTCTCTCTCATCTCTCTCACTCTCTCTCTCCCTCTGTGGTTGTCTGTCTTTGTGTGTGTGTGTGTGTGTGTGTGTGTGTACTGACCACTGTGTGTACATCCTTGTTGTTCTTGCAGGACACAGGGGTCTGGCCGTCCCAGTCACGTTGGATGGTTGGGTGTGTCAGAATTAAGCAGCTCAAAGCCATGAAGGAGCAGCAGCACCACCAGCAGCAGCCTCAATGTGTCATCTTTTCCCAGAATCCCCCAGGGAGGCAGGAGGACTGCCCAATCCCATGTGCCTCGCACTCGCCTCGCACTTCAGTTTGCCTGGGTTTGCCAAAGCTTTGGTGTGGCATCTTCGTCCTTACTCACGTGGCTTAAAAGTGGAAAACAGATGAGAAAAGGAGTGAAAAGATGGAAAGAGAGGAGGAGGAGTAGGAGGAGGAGGAGAGAGAGAGACACAGAGAGAGAAAGAGAGAGAGAGAGAGAGAGTGAGAAAGAGAGACTGGGCTGGCTAGCTGGGGGGGCATAAACAACATTACCCCTTTAATAAACCCTGTCTATTGGGTGAGCTACTTTGGGAAGAATTTACTCGTACCCTCTAAAAAACCTCTCAATCTGCGTACGGGGCCTTAAAACATTACTTAAACTGAGAACAGGGGTAGACATGGTCACCATGTTGTGGATACCTCTACACAAAGCCCTGGTTACATTTAACTGCTGTCGGGTTGGGTTCATTTGAGTCAGGGAATTTTGCTCCAAAACTTCACATGTGCACCAAGAGAAGGTCCCATCTGGTGGGGCATGGTGATCTACCATCATGATAAGGATAATTATAAGCTTCCCTCAAAACAGGAAGACGTGTCTCTTCATATTTTGGAGAAGAAGAGAGAAGTAAAGGGAAGAGGAGGGAGTGGTGCATGACTCTGCAGGATTTTATAGGGATTGGTCTGTTTAGGTTCTGAATGTTCAGGGAATTGTACTTGAGGTTTAAGAGTCATGGTCCAGACACTGAGCCCTGTGGGCTGTGCTGACCAGTCAGTTGACTTGTTACTGGAGCTATCCCAGCTTCAAGTTCAAGCTGAGAAAGAAGTGTCCAGCGGTCAGCCCTGAAATTTAAAACGAGACATTGAGAACTTTGAAAAAGCACTGGTAGTTTATTTACAAGACGATTTATACAGACAGTACCTTCAGGAAGTTTACCGTTCGCCGCCATCTTGAATTTAGTCACGATAAGTCGAGCGACGAGTACGAATGAACAGGTATGATAAGGGATCAGATTCCAAAAATAATTCCGTGGAGATGCATGGATTCCAGTTGCTTCCAGTAGCAGCAACTGGAATCCATGGATTTCCACTGAATTATTTTGGCTAGGCCGATGCCTGAGGCACCCCCATCGAAAAGCTGTTGGTAGCATCGGCTAACTAGCGCCAGATTTCGGAGTGCAGGGGACAAGCCGAGATGAGCTATGAGACATACGTTCACACTCGGTATCATGTTTCAATAGCCTAGAAATCTAGACGCACCCTCATTCATTGCTGACCCCCCCCCCCAAAAAAAAAAGTTATGATTTTGATTAATGTTAAATGCCTTTAATTATACTAGGCCTATTACTGGTTTTAAATACAGTTTTTTTCAACTGCTTACACACTAAATCTTTGCTTGTCACACAATTTTCTAAACATGTTGTCCAAACATCATAACCTGACACCAAATCTGCAAAACCATTCACTAATTCTCAGTGTTTGACTCAGTTTTCAATTGACTAAAACACATTTTGCAAAACACCACACACAATTTTCTACCTAACACACAAAAATCTAACAGGACGTAACTTGATTTCGTTCTTTAAACACAACCCATCAAAATGCCACACTAAATCACCAGTGCTTCACTTTTTCTCTTCACATGTGTAAACACTCATTACTTTACTGAACACCATCCAATCATTGCCTTAGTATAGGCCTATGAGTAGACATACTGTACTCTCTATGTAGGTATGGATTGAAATCCAATACGGTTGAAATGTTCAGAACCAATGCAGATATTTTGAAAGGAATGTTCTACAAAAAGTCGACTTTATGTACAGTAAAACTTGTCTTTTTTACTATATTTTTGTGTCTCCCCAAGTTACCATTAGCTCAATAATTTTTTCTATAGACCTATGAATACATACACAACCCCCCCACCCCCAACACACATAAACACACACACACACACACTTTTCTTTGGAAAAAGCAAAGTGATTTGATAGTAGTCAGTCATTTCCGTCTTAGGCAAGATCAGCTTTTTCAGAGCTCCATGTACATCTGGTGGTCATTGTATTTTGCTTTGCTTTGTTCTTGTTGCTGTAAAATACTGTATTTGCAACAGCAAATTATTTGCGAAAAATCACTATTTTTGATTTCAATAATTCCGTGTATTTCAACTTCTCTCTGTACCGTAACTTTCACTCATGTAATGAAATACATAAAGCCTATGAAAGACAGAAGAGCGTTTTGAGCAACAGTGTGTATATGATGTATCCAAAATGTCATATTTTGACAAAAGTGTTTGTAATGTGAGGCGAATGTTTGATTTAAACATGTGTTTTTGACATTTTGAATGTAGTGTGTCATTTTGCTGGAGATTTGAGGCATTTTGCATTTTGTGTGAGCAGTTGTGGGTTTTGTGTGTGGAGTTTTGAAAAATAGACACAGAGTTTTGAAAACGTGTGTAAACAATTGTAAGTTACTCATTTTCACCCTGTCGGCGTTGTGTAGGCCTACTGTGTATCTCTTTTTCTTCGCCGCTGGCCCTGACTTTGATTGTAGGCCTATATTCTCCTCCGTCCCATTTTATCAAACCAAATTGAACTGAATTTTTTTTTTTTTTTTTACTAGGCTAACCTCTCCAATCTGTTGCCTACCCGCACGCACTCACTCTCTTGGACATGCTCGCTGCGCACGGCCGGTAGTTGTTAGGTGATGCTGATAATTAAGGTAAACTTTCGTTTCGCAGGTCTGCATTACAACCAATCAAATAAGCGCATGCCTGCCTCAGACAGCAGGATACAATCAAGATAACTTAAAAAAAAAAAAAAATAGTAGGATTGCAGGAGATTTATTGAAAGTGAAACTGGGGAATACTTTAAAAAAATAGAAGTGCCTTTGCACCAAAAAACGGGACATTGGGACATCTGGACAAACCAGAACGTGTGGTAACCCTAACGCACCCTAGCGGCAGCAAATTAAATTTGCTGCCAGGGCTAGTCTAGCAACTCTCCGTTGGCTTGTGAGCTCGAAAAATTAAACTTCTATCAGGCCAATCAAATCGTGTATGGAGTCGTTAGGCGGGCTTAACATAATGATTGATGGCAGAGTTGCAATGGTTTGGCTTGAATTCCCTGCTACTTGAAAACAAATAAGATAATGTTGCTGTTGGCGAACAGTGTGACACGAGTTAAGCTTTTATTAAGTTGGCAAAAGTCTGAACTGGCCAACTAGCTCCGCTGGTGGGAAACGCATGGGACTCATAGTGCTGTCCTATTGCGTGCAGAGAGAATTTGAAAGACAACCGATTATCCCGCCCCTCGGACTGAGCTGCAAACGGTGAGTTTCCAGACCCTACATTTTAATGTGGGTCTGGCTCGTCAGGCTAATGTTTCAACACACTTTAGGTCAATATCACACCGGAATTCTCCTTTAAGGCTCAAGCTCTTACTGCTCACTTGGCCCAAGCAGCATACAGCCAAGCACAACAGTACACGCCTCTCTCTCTCTGAATGTGGGCGTTTGCTCTAAACATCTGCACCATGTCAAACAAACCCTCACTCATCCACACTCTCCCTCCACCCCTTCCATTTTTATCAGGAGAGGGATGAGGGGAAACTTGGCAGGGGTCAAGCCCAGCTGTCTCTCAGCCCTCCTCTGCATTGTGCATTACAGCCTCCCCTTCAGTGAAGTCTGGATGAGAGACATTTGATTGGTTTGTGTCTGATAGATGCTAATGAATTACTCAAGTGCTGACTGACGTTTTGATTTGTTTTGGGGGATTGTTAGCACACAATCTTGCTAAATGCTAATACTTTATTCATCTCTAAAGCTAACACAAACATGCTAAGACCTGCATAGTAATGAGGATAGATAACCACCCACGGCTTAGGAATGTGTGAAAGATGTCATATTGAGAGAAGGTTCGCAGGAGAGGAGTGGAGCAAATAGTTTGCTTTGCGATGATTTGTGTGGCTGATTTTGTGCTTCTGTAATTTCGTAACCACTGTCCAAAAGGTGATATGTTGTTTCGTAACTGGTGGATAAATGGAATGTGTGTGTAAGGAGAAAAGCATCAGTGGAAAGGTCGGACAAATCTGAGTTACATTTTATAGTTATGGTTATGGGATTTGGCAGACGCTTTGTCCAAAGCGACATACAAATATCTATACAATAGTTACATTTAACAGTAAACAATTTAAAAAGTTGGTAAGACTACACCAAGGACGGAGAACAGCAATAATAAACAGCAATGTCAATTCAATCAATAGCCTAATGAAAATAAACAAATACTATTCGGTTGTTAAGTCTGACGTCACAGGCCCAACAGCTTTTTGGTCAAAAAACGTTTACTAGCGCAGCTAGACGGTTTTTGTGACTTGTACACCTTGTCACCATCACCTCCGTTTTATTGAGGGTAAAACAAAATCGGTTAACTTTAGCAGAGCAATTAATGTACTGTAGCTGTGCAGCCAGATGATACAATCAAGGGTTACGTGCAGGCTTCTGTGAAAAATAGTATTTTATTAGGTTGGGACAACAAGTGAGTAGTAGGATGACAATTTTTTTAAAGGCTACACTGAATAGCGGAATTTTTATTTTATTTTACTGTCTATGGAGAAAACTGAGCAGCTCTGAAAGCCGTTGGACCCGGAAAAAGATGTATTAGCCTATTATTGCATCATCACTTACTAACTGAATAATATACAAACCATAACACATAAGAAAAGCTAATAAGCTAAGTGCATGTTGAACAGATATTCCTTTAGACCCCTCTTGAAAGACACAAAACCATCACAGGAACGGAGAGCACTGGCCAACTTATTCCACCAATATGGAACCACTGAGGAAAAGAGTCTTGAATTTGACCTAGCGTTTTTGGCTGTTCGACACAACAGTCTGTAAGACCACAGTGGGCGGTTGGGGATGTATATCTTGATCATTGAATTGAGATAGCAGGGAGCAGATCCAGTCAGTGTCCTACAGGCCAAAGTGAGAGATTTAAATGTATTTCTGGCAACTATAGGGAGACAGTGAAGATAAACTTGGAGAGGAGTTACATGTGTCCTCTTTGGCTGATTGAAGACCAGGCGTGCAGCAGCATTCTGAATCAATTGTAACGATTTTACTACACAAGCAGGTAGGCCAGCTAACAGTGAATTACAATAGTCCAGCTTGGAGATACCCATGGCCTGTACAAGACGTTGTGTGAAATCTTCTGTCAGATAAGGTCTGATTTTCCAAATGTTGTAAAGGATAAACCGACATGATTTTGCAATTTTAGTAGACTACTGTTCACACTGTGGTCCCCAACGTCTCACAGAGGCAGTGTGAAATCTCTAACCTGTTAACAAGAAATAAAAACAAACAGGTAACACAGCTGCTATGCACACGCCACACATCTGGTGTGAATGAGGCGTTATCTATGTTCAGGAATTGCTGCTATGAACATGATAACATTGTCATATGCATTCCTATACAGTACCTTTGAGAGATGACTTCCTGTGGAGTTTCTCAGAAGAAGTAAGGTTATTCCAACTCAATTCTTCAATCTACAGTACCTCATCTCTAATCTAAAAGCACAGCAGTGAAGCTAAAATTACATTTATTGTTCTGTCTGTGGACAGGTGGAGGATGAGTGGCGTTCACATAGACCAACCAGGAGTTAGTGTCTAAAAGAAACACACACCTCTTGCATGTCAGTTTTCAGGAACTGTTTACTGATTTGTGTTTCTAGGAATATCCTCCATCTTTAACTTCTTCCTCAAGAAGCCATGTTGACTGCCAAAAAGCTGTCTGGATTGTTCAGTTTCTGATTCAATATGATTAAACTTTTTTAGAGAGAAGCTCCCCCCCCATACTTCCCTCTTTCTCTCTTCATGCCCCCCCCCCCCCTCTCTCTCTGAAAGTGCTGCTGCTTGGAACAGCTGTAGATGCTGAGCTGTTGAACTTGATACTCTGTGCTTGTTGACCTGCGGCCTGCACTGACATGGTTGACAGGTGAAGACCTTATCTGATACCCCCCCCTTCCTCTTAAGCCTCCAACTTGTTGTTCCTCTCTAAAGCTGCTCTCTATGCCTCAGTGCTAGCAGCTTCCTCTCCCATGAAGTCTGTAAACAGACAGAAAGACAGTAAAGTAAAGCTGGTAACTTGAGCACACAGACTCAACATAAATCAGTGGCTGAGGATCATCTCTCTTAACACTTTTGTTTAGGTCAGAAATGTGTCTTAGGTGTCACAAGATAGGAACTTGGTTACTGCACTTATTGCATTTGCAAATGGACCAACCCCAAGTACACTTCACTTGCTTTGTCTAATGTAGCTGACTAATGTGTACTGTTTTGAGTGATACCATCATGTTTCTTAAAAAAAGAAAAATTATGTCTCAGGGTGTTGTTGATCATCATAGTAACTGTTGTTGTGTTGGTTTTTTGTTGTCTGTTGATGTGGTTTACTCAGGAAAATTCCTCTATTCAAAATTAGCTTACATTGTGTGTACTGATGAGAATGGTCTGATACCAGAGGAAACTGCTGTTACCGGGCAGAATAAAGACTGTCTTTTCACATAGGGGAACTCCCGCAATTTCTGAGGTGGGGAGGAGTATTGGGATACGAGTGTTTGTGTGCTTTCATTAGAGTTCAAATCCAGCATCATTTTTTTCACAAACAATTCACCAAACAAACTGGCTCTGTGGGGCAAGAGAAAGCTCCAGAGCCAAGCGTCCATTCCCAGCTGGTGATGGAGGGCCAGTCAGAAGAATGTCTGGATGACTTCCCTTCCCAAAGCTGAGCCTGTTTGTCCTGAGACCGGAGCAGTGAACCCCACCATTGCCCTGTCCAATCTTATGGGTCTGGAGACAGGAGGAAAAGTCACACATCAATGCAAAAACATACAGAGGAATCACACACACACACACACACATGCACGCAATCACACACACACACACACACACACACACACACACACACACACACACACAGAAACAAACATACACATGCTCACACACATACACATGCTCACACGCACACACACACACACACACACACACACACATCTCTCTCTCTCACACACACACACACACACACAGACTGTCAAAATGTGTGTATAAAAATATCCGCTATATGCATAGACATACCAAAGACATATACACACACACTATAAAAATGTCTGAAGACTAAAACAATATTGTGATGCTCCAAGAATAGCCTCTCGTTAAACGTAAATATACAACAAAAACAACTTCCTCTCTCTCATGAAAAAAACATGTCATGCACTAGCACAGGCAAAAATGAAGCAGAAGAATCCCAAAAAGCCCTAATACTGGACCAGAGATGTAGACCAGCGATGCAACGACCGATGGAGCTGAATCGAGAGAAATGATATGTCCTTATAAGGAACTGTCTCTTTTTCACAGGCAACCCAGTAAAGCAATGCGGCAACTGTGATGTGATAGGATCATAATTACAGACAAAATCACCAGCTGAGGCTGAATATGTCTACATAGCCTACTGCTGGATGGAGTAGAGGGCCCTTGGAAATTGCAGAGGTGAACTTTTCCTTTTGTTTTTATCACTGGACCAGTCAGAGGCAGGCCCTCTTCCAAAGCCTGTATTTCAGTAGCAGCTGAGCCTGTGGAACACAGACCAGATGTATTCCCAGACTTGTTGTGACACTTCTGTTCTCTGCACTCATCTTTGTACAGAATATAGGAAAACACACAAACTGTCAGCATTCCCGCTCTCTCTCTCTCTCTCTCTCTCTCTCTCTCTCTTTCTCACACACACACACACACATTCACATACACACATATTCAACCACACTCGGCATATCCACTCATTACAGCCAAAAATGGTCAGAAAAATCAGCTGAAACCTAATATATATCCTAACATCACAGCAGATAATAATAATAATCTCCCCGGGTGATGAATGACAATGTTTCTGTACACACTGTCTTTATCGCTGTGTCCTCGTTCCACCCTCCCTCTGTCTCTCCCACTCTCTCAGCGAGGACAATCTGACATGGAGAAGTTGCTTTTGTTTTCAGATGTCATCCAGCTCTATCACCCCCATGGTCTCTCTCGCCCCCCCCCCCCCCGCACACACACACACACACATACACACACACACCTCCGCCTCCATTATCACTGAGTCAGGGCGACACCCTTGTGGCTCCCATCTCCTCCGGGGGCTGAGCATGAAGCCGGGGGCCCATGGGAGAGGTTCCCGGGGCGGGGGAGGTGCTGTCCTTCCCCTGCCGCCCCGTCTTCTGGATGTCTCTCCAGCAGCAGCAGCCATGACTTCATCCCAAATGATTTTCTGCTGTTTCTGAGGAGGTGTGTGTGTGTGTGTGTGTAAGAGAGAGAGAGAGGATGAGAGAGGCCAGTCATTTTGTGTAATTACATACACAAGATCTTACCCAGCCTCCCAGCCATGTTGTTATTGTTTGAGTGTGTGTGTTGTGTGTGTGTGTGTGTGTGAGTGTTTGTTTGTGTGTGTGTACGCGTGCACGTGTGTGTGTGTGTGTGTGTGTGTGTGTGTGTGTGTGTGTGCGCGCGCTTGCACGTGTGTTTGTGCGTGTGTCTGATCTTTGTGTGCCTATCTTGGTGTTCTTTGTGTTTACGTGTGTGTGTGTGTGTGTTTATGTAACACAAGTAAAATTAGTGGTGACATTACCTCATTGTTTATTCCTCAGAAAACATGCTTCACTTTCTTTGTCTTTCTTTCTCCAGATATGAGGCCATTTCTCCCTGTCTCACTCACTGCTGCTCCATCCCATAGTCAGATGTGTGTCCACGTGATGTTGACCTGTTTCAGTAAGCTGTTTCAGGCCTCATAAAGACTCTCCACATGAGGCTGCTAGCTGTGTTGTTTGGTTGACTTCACTGGAAATAGAGTTCATTAATCAGACTGTTGTAATTACCTCCATTACCTTAGTGTTACACAAAAATAAGAAATGGTCCACTCATGTTTAGGTGCTCTGAGTGGCTGTATATCTCATATGGTAAACAAAACATTATCATTATGATGATAATATTTATGTTAGATATCACACATACTGTGATATCTAACAATCTGGTTTTATGTCTATTATAATGGTGAGGTCTTTAACTATAAGAGAGTCATGGAATGTGGATACATTGGAGGCCCCACACTGTCCCCAAGCTCATGTGACTGGTCATAGTGCCCAACAGTTAATGCCAAGCCAAGATCAGTTAAGAAAGTAATTTGTTGAATCATTCAAAAACATCCTTATCTTCTCCTTTCACACAGTATACATCTGTTTGTGCTTTTGGGCTGAAGTGAGCTGATGCCATAGCCACTCCAAATTGGGCTAGGGCTGGCTTGATGTTCATTATGATTAGTCACATGTTCCATTTTAAAAAAGTCTTTTTTTTGCCGTCTTCTGTTGAGAACATCATGCCCACAGTTTCCTACACAAAAATAGCATGTTTTGCTTGTTTTGTGTTTGTTTGTGTTTGTTTGTGTGGAGAGAAAGAGAGAGAGATAGAGAGAGAGAGAGATGTTGATGTGGAGTTTTATCCATCTGAACATCTCAAACCTCACCCACATCTAGCCAATCTTTCTTTTTCTGTCCACTTCATTTGAACCCCCTCTCCCCTCTCCAATGGCCCTGTTTATATGCTATGGTCAATGTCATGTCAATTGTTTATGAGTTTAACTGTTTTCATTGGTTGCTCTACATGTTTTGATATAAAGATTAGATGTGATATATGTGAGATTCTGAAATAAAACTTAAGGTAAACTGTGTATGTTTAAGAGTTTACAAAAAGCTTACAGTAATTCTGGACAGTTGAACTCTGTACATAACACCCAGGCTAATTTTACTCGTCCTCATGTCCAATCATAACAATTATGGCTCCAGCGAGGGAACGCGTATTAATGGTGTGTGTGTTCTCAAAGTGATTTTCGGAACCAGATTTTCATACCAGTGTTCCAACTTCACATCAGTCTGTTCCTTTCCTTCTCCTTTAATTTCCTTTCATGTCATACGTTTATTTGTCTCTTCTTCTACATATCTGTGTCCCTTCATCTCTAGTTGCCCATGCGGTGTTCTTGCTTTTCAGAGGGAAAGACAGCAATACGATTAATGATGCTGTTGATGAACGACAGTAATTCATGATAAGTTCTGCCAAGATTTAAGACATGTTGAAACCATTGCATAGCGTATGCTTGGCCATGTGTGAGAGCTGGTGAAGTGTTTCTCCAGCAGTCAGACGCTTACGGTAAATGTCGCGTTAAAGCAAACAGTGCCCCTTATAGCATAGCCGATGATGTCAGCGCTGCCGGAATTCCACGCTGCGGTCTCAGGGAGCGTGTCGGGGGACAGCCTCTCCGTTTGAGAAGGGAAGCGGCTCTCGCTATATGTAACCACATGAGGGAGGGAGAAAGAGAGAGAGGGAGAGAGAGGGAGAGAGAAGGAGAGAGAAGGAGAGAGGGGGAGAGGGGGAGAGAGGGAGAGCGAGGGAGAGAGCGAGACACCCCTTCTTCCGCTGTAGCCTGGGCAAGTCTGCCCTGCTGAGACATCTTGACCAGAGTGGATTCTGTCATGGCAAACTGACACTTACAGTATATGGAAACACACACACACACACACACACACACACACACACACACACACACATACACACACACACACACACACACACACACACACACACACACACACACACACACATACAAATACAAGCACAGACATGCACGGTAACCCAGCAGCAGATGGAAAGTGTTGGTTCCACTGGAGGGCCTCCAGTACAGCCTAACGATTGGGTTTCAGACTGTGTGCACTGCATCCATAAATGAAGTTACATAAGGCCCCACTTCCTCCATAGACAACAAAGCCTTACGGAGCCTCCAGGCCCGAGGGTGGGTGATATAGGCAGACAATAGGGGGACTGCTTGAGATTAAAGTAGCCTAATACCATCTCTTAAATTCAGAGTAAATGGAAAGTCATCCAGACACATGACTTTTCTTTTCTTTATCACTAGTAACCTACAGCTAGCCTGGTAAACCAAACGCATTCACAAAGTGAATAGAGTCTGGTCACTCACGATTGGGATTCCTTTCCAACACTCGCATTGCGACAGGCGTAGAGTCATTGGTCCAGCCTAACCAATCACATTGATCAGGGATTCATAATGTTACTTCCTACTTCGCCTAAACTGACAATAAACAGTAGGCTACTGGTAGTCAGAAAACAATGTATGAGGGCCTACCTTTGCTGTAAATAAATGTACATATTCTGCAATCTATGATGTTTGCAGGCATTGCTACCATTTACCACAGCCACTATCGACTTTGAAACTACACCGTTATCCCCTCTCGTCGCTGGGCAGGTAATCTGGAAACATCAGTGAACTATGGTGTTCCAGACTAGTATCTCCCTGAAAGGCGACCTAAGTGGGCATGGGCAGGCCTAACGGTCGCCCCTTCCTCTGAATCCCAATGCTGATGCAGGCACTATGACATTAGACTCGTTCATTTTTGTTTCCAAACTTGTACACGCCAATAGAATTAATGTACTGTCCAGCAAATCATGATGTCAACACTCCACACTTCTCGTTTTGGACTATAAACACTTCTCCTTGACCTCACCCTTGACCTTTGCATATCCAAAGGCCTGCGTAAGAGTTTCTTTGCTGATCCTGTGCAATCAGCCGGTTACCCCGGCGACACGGGGCAGTAAACACAGACAGGTCGTACATTTCTGCAGAAACCACGCCTAGCTGTTGCCCCTGCACTCCACAGTTGAGTTCCCCTTCAGTCCAGCTTCGGCTCTCTCCATCTGTTTTCCTGGAAGCATTATGATACTCTCTTATGCAATATTGCAGATGTGCAGATTGCTCTGGTCATACCTTTTTTTTGCAAACGCAATTTGAGATGGACAGCAAGAATGCTGACGCATGTCCCTAACTGTCAAGGAACATTTCATGACGTAAATCTTGGAGTGAGTGAGTGTTGGAGGTTAGAGGGGATGTTTGAGGGACCCTTCACAAAGCTACCTGCCAGCCTAGTTTCCTTGCCTGAATGGGTGAACTTGTAAATTATGTCATTAAAAACCAAGGAAGTGATTCTCCCCCATGCCTCCCCTCTCTCTCTTTCTCTCTTCTCTCGTCTGATTTTCCATGCAGAGTCATCTAAGTGTGCCTCTATGGCCTTGCCTGTAGCTTTTGATCTCAACCACCTGATGTGAGAGCCTTCTAGCATGGACCGGTACAATCACTCAAATGTAATGGAGCCGCAACAAAGTGCACAGTCTGTGACTCATGACCTGGGTTTTTTCTAGAAGGTACTGTGTCTCTCCTCCCTCCTGTCTTTCCTGATGTGAACACACACACACACACACACACACACACACACACACACACACACACAAAATACATTTTCCAGGGTAATGTTATTACCAATGGTATATTCCCTGGGTCTTAAGGGTAAAAGACCAAGCCAGTCCAAGTCCATGCCTCTGGCAAGCCGAGTGGTTTTCCCCTATTGTCTGTTTAAATGGAATTAACCTGCAGAAACAGGCCATAGTATTGAGCTGTGGGACGTTGCTGACATCCACTCATTATGAGGAGAGACTGAGTGACTGACTGAGTGACTGAGTGACTGACTGAGCCACAGGAACAAGTCTCTACAGTTCTCTACCTGAACAATTCTCCATGTGAGGAAGTCTGTGCTGCTGCTGCTTTTTCGACTGCTGCCTCTGCTCCTGCTGTTGCTGGGAAGAGGCTCTAACTGGGCGATGACGCGAGCTCATCCACAGACGCTGACTCACCCAAAGGGGCTAGAGCACAGTGTGCCGTCGCCTCTCAGGCATGCTCCAGCTGATCGCACATCAACAAGCCTCAACTCTCAACTCTCAACTCTCTCTCTCTCCCTCTTTCTCTCTCTCTATCTCCCATCCTCTCTCCTCTTTCATGTTTGAGGCAGTGCTCATGTTTGATGCTCATATTTTCTTCTTTGCTTTGTTTTTACTGTAAATAATGATCGGAAAGAAAAAGGTCAAGACAAACTAAGACTACTCCAGTGCTTCGGCCCTCCTCCTTTACTTGTTTGGGTATAGTGCATTTGAATGGGATTTTATCGGTACATCAACATCTGAAGTTCTGAAATTTGGAACAGTGAAACTTTAATAACACTGGGATGTGTGCCTAAGTTTTCACCAATGTTGATCAGCATGACAGAGCCTTTCCTTGTACAATGAATACACCTCACTTTCTAAAGCCTCTGCCCTTATCCTCTGTTGAGCTTGAACTAATGACCTTCCCAGACCCTGTGCTACGCACCATAATGCACAAGGACATATTCTCAGGGTGCTAGATCCGACAACACCCCAATTGCTCATAGGTTAGTGGACAACTGAAAGGTGCCCCCACCCAACCCCCCCACCCTGTGACTGTGAGTCTCCTCTTGGAGTTCCTGTGTCAAGATCTGGGCAATTACAAGCTGGAAATACCATATGCAAGCTCATGAGAAGATATTTTGGGGAAATATAACTGCCGGCGCAGTTTCTGTTCCCCAATTAGCATCTAGCCTCGAATAAGCGTGGCTTGTTCCCAGGCGGTGGGGATGGCTGTGTGAAAAGGTGTGGTGAAAGATTGATCATCCTCATGTTACTCTTTATATTGCTATGGTTCCCAAATGTGCAACAAATGCCATTGGGAAACTTTTTTTGGTTTTGGACGGTGCATGTTCTCTACACACTTATATCAATCTGTAGGTGTGTTTGTGGGGAAGATGTGTGTGTGAGGGAGGGGGGGCATTGGTGGACAAAACAGTGGCATCAGATTCAGATTGACTGACTCAAGTAGCACTTTATTTTCCTACATACTTCATCAAAACATGATATCTGGACTTGGAGAGACCAGCCACTAATGAAGACGTGGAATTTGAGTGGAAAAATAACACAATCACTAAAAGCAGCCTGAGAAATACTGAGAGTGAGTCTCATTTCTTCTCATGGCCTGCCAATGGGCAATTTTATTATGGAGAAAGAGAGAGAGAGAGAGGGAGAGAGAGATGCAAAATATTAAATGTGCAACTGCAAGAGAGGAAGAGATGATTGGTGTGAAGTAGGAAAACTCCATTCCAACCTCTTGCCAGTAGACTATGAGGAGCTCCAGCTTGTTTCTGGCATTTGTTTACTATGATTCCAGAGAAATGGAGCCATTTTTACTTTTTAATAGAAGTGTTATGCCATAGTCTGGTGTTTACAGTACAGTTGTATATGCCTTTCATGGCTTTGCTGTAATGTGAAGCTCAAGTGAGTTGAGTATTTATACTGTTCCAGATTAACATCCTCATGTGCCATTCCAGTCACCTACTTGTATCCTGAAGGTCACATTGTGGAATAATGTGAGGATAAAAACACTAAATGAGAACATGCACAACAAGTCACATCTCTACACTCTACACTTTTTTTCTGGACAGCTACTAGTTTATTTTCTATCGCCTTCTCATCCAACTGCACATGCACTACCGGGAACTGCATGAGTCACCTTTGATGTTTGTGCAAATTCACTCTTTTCATGCTCAATCCATTTAAATCATGTGCACTAATAGGCAGATTTGTTCAGACTGGATATCACTGTGTCCAGTAGTCTTCACTTACAACTGGACAGCCTTGATCCCAAAGGATTGTTACCAGACAACTCATGCATGACACTGTCCTGGATGGTCCAACCATCATTTCTTGAATTTCCCCTTGGGGATCAATAAAGTATGGTAGCTTTCCATTTTAATTGTAGTTTTCAAGTCTTATTATGACCGCCGCGCAGAGAAGCGGCGGTCATATAGGTTTAGTCAGATTTTTTTTTTTTTCTTTTTTCGCATTTCCTTCAAGGATTCCCGGGACACTGAAAGACCGGGGTAGACGAAACTTGGTGGGCATGTAACCCCATATGGATAGCATGGAACCATCGTTTTTCGTTTTGATCTGTAGCCCCCCCGCTGGACTGCACCCCCCGAAAGGAGGGTAGGGCAGACACCGTTTTCTGTGAATATCTCGAGAACCGTAAGGTTTAGGAGGACCATTTTTTTGTATGTTGATCTCAAGGGGCCATGTCAACCCATTCCATAACCACTCATTTCATGTATAGCGCCACCTAGTTAAACACAAAAAAGTAAAAATGAGGTGTTGTAATCGCAGGTAGCTGTGACCTAACATAGTCAAAACTGCACGAAATTGGAAGTGTAGGATCATTATGACACCCTCTGAATGCACGCCAAGTTTCGTGGAATTCCGTTCATGGGGCGGCACACAATAAATTAATTTATGTTACTATACACCAACTGGCCTGTAGGTGGCCGGAGACAGTTTTCTGTGAATATCTCGAGAACCGTAGGGCCTAAGAGGTCCACCTTTTTTTGGTATGTTGGTCTTAAGGGGGCATGTCAACCCATCCCATTACCACTTATTTCATGCGCCACCTAGTTAAAAATTAAAAAGCAAAAAATTAGGTGTTTTCATCACAATATCTCTGGCTGACATGGTCAAAACTGCACGAAATTGAAAGTGTAGGATCATTATGACACCCTCCGAATGCATGCCAAGTTTTGTGAACTTTCGTTTATGGGGGGCCTTACAATAAAACAATTTATGTGTACATTTAGTGACGTACACCAACAAGGATTCCCGGGACACTGAAAGACCGTGGTACATGAAACTTGGTGGGCATGTAACCCCACATGGATAGCATGGAACCATCATTTTTCGTTTTGATCTGTAGCCCCTCCGCTGTACTGGACGCCCTGAAAGGAGGGTAGGGCAGACACAGTTTTCTGTGAATATCTTGAGAACCGTAGGGCCTAGGATGACCAATTTTTTCCGTATGTTTGCCTCCAGGGGTCATGTTAACCCATTCCATGTGCACACATGTGCATAAACAGATACACACGCACACACATACATTCATAGTAATCATACGTATGACACATACTCACACAGTAGACATATATGAACAGGCAAGATGGAGGTGGGGTTGTATAAAATGAATTTTACATGTTAAATCTATGAACTAATCATGTTTTGGTACTTGTTGTCTAGCAGATACCAGTGAGAATTGAGTGTGGATAATGCAATTCAGCGTGATTTATTTTTGTGGAAAAAAATGTGCGGTCATATTTTGTACCGCTCTGCGGTACATCTAGTTGATTTATTGTCTTGTTGATCAAATGGACAACTTTATTTAATAGCTCTGTCTTCCTTCGCTCCCCCTTTTCTACCAAACACTTTTCATGAGAAAGCACCACTGGTGTAACAGTACTGTCTGTTTTCCATTGGGTATCTGTGCTCTAAGCAGGTCTCATAAGGTTCAGGCTCATCCTGAAGTAAAGTTGAATGAGGAACCCTTTCTGTGCTTTAGCAATATTTAGTTTTCTCACATTTCCCCAAATATTTGTTGACTTAAACACCCATCGCCATAACAACATATCCAGGGCAAATCCACTCTCATTTTACTTTAGCAATAATTTCCAGAAATCAAACATAAAAACTGCTCACAGATCAGTGAAGAGACTAGTTTTTTTTCATCAATTAGAAAGACTAGCTCACCTAGAGCCTGACATGTTGAACTGGAAAGAAATGCTGTAGCAACATTGTGGTTGTAACACGTAATAAGTCTGGTAGTTGAATACAATACCTGAGGGGTATTTGGAGACTATAACTGTTTAAAGACATCCATAGAGAAAAGTAGCGATCCTTCTCTTTTCTCTCTCTCTCTTTCAAGTGGTGCCATGACAGCTGGGCACAGATGTGGCTATCTGTCTCTGATAGTTCCTTCCAGCCTCCACCTCCTCCCCTCTCTGTGTGTGCCCTCACCCACAAAGTCAACTCTGTCCAGGCATGCAGCATTACGCTGGCCTACCCTGGTCTGGAGCTGGAGCTGGGGTTAGCTTGGCATGGCACGGCT
>NW_027468689.1:27498792-27523792 GCF_046254945.1 Alosa pseudoharengus | reverse complement strand
CCTCTTATTATACACTTTGTTCATTTGTCACTGCAATCCCCACAGTGTACACATGATCATTTTCTATTTATTTGATTCTTAATTTTATCAGGTGAGTCCTACTGAGATCTTAAATCTCTCAGTCAGATAGTTTCTAGCTAATGATTAAACTTATGGGATACACAGTAAAATGGTTGTTAAGTGGGAAAGATAGAATATGCTCACATCATTCATGTGGTTTTAAATTTCTGCTCTTATTTGAAACATGTGTGTAGATATTTATTCATGAAGAAAGACCTGAAATCACATTTCAAGTGCTTTATAAACCAATGTCTATGGGCTATTGCAACCTAAATAAAAGTTGTTGACTGACTGGAAAATGAGTGAATGACCTTGTTGTATGTGTGTGTGTGTGTGTGCCTGTGTGCTCAAACACTCATATGGGTGAGTTTGTATGTGTGCTGACTGTGTGTTGGCAACTTAGCGTGCAATGTGTGTATGTGCAGTTTTGGCTGATCTGAGTCATCGCTGAATACCTGCATGTCTCCTCATCAGGTGAGGAAGCGGTTGCCATGACAACGGCAGGTGAGGGCGGTTGACGTGACAGTGGGTCTTTGTGGCGTTGTGGCATCAGGCAGGGCTGGACGACCAGGATGAGACCGCCGGCTGTGGTCAGCAGGGGAAACGGTGATGATGACACAGTGACGCTTGGGGTGGGGTGAGTGAGTGTGTGTGTGTGTGTGTGTGTGTGTGTGTGAGTGCAGCAAAGATGCACGTACGTCCCAAACTCGACTATGTGAGTAAGAAAGCTGTGTCACCAGCACCACAGGTACTCAAATACAGACATGGGCGCATACACACACAAAACACACACACATACACATACAGACATATTTTTCATATGAATACACTGTTTATATGCACAGTTGCTGACTAGCATTATGCACTCTCAGTCCAGAACAATTTTGCATAGAGGTGTTTATGTGTGTGTGTCTTTGTGTGTGTGTGTGTATGAATTCATCTGTGGTTTGATGTACTTACTCATGATTAATTAATGATGGTAATAAACAAGCTTTAAATTATTTTAATGTTTGTTCACTTGAATCATAGGCAGATGCCAGAAAAAAAGACACAATACCCCAATATCTTACATGCAATGTCATGAAAAGAACAAGAAGTACTCTCTCCAAACAAACAACCACACACACACACGCGTACACACACACACATACACACACACACACACACACCTACACACACACACGCATACACACACACACACACACACACACACACACACACACACACACACACACACACATACACACACACACACACACACACACACACACACACACACACACACACACTCATCAACTTCATGATGTGCCTTCACACTGACAGCTGCCCCATCATGAATGAGTGTCTGAGCGAGTAGGATGTCCTCCAGGAGGCTGGCACGTCCATGGCAAATACGGCACCTCCGTGCTGGCTCGTCCTCAGCACCCCAACATGGAGGATTAGGCCTGATGGCTTCCTATCGGCCCATCACCAGCATGAATCAGGAGAGGGCTGCTGGCTACAGTTTCACATGGATCGCAGATTCTGACCATGCGTGTGAAACACAGTAACTGTGAGTCTATTTGGTGCAGGTGGATGTATAAATAAATATATGTGAGATGGTGAGGCAGTGATGATAGATCTGATGACAAGTAAACCCTGAAGTGTGCTGTCCATGATGTCATTTCCTTTTTGTTCTCATTGTGTGCATTAAACATGAGGAAAGAGAAACACTGTATATCCTTGTCAGAGTGATTTCCTGCTGATATACAGGATCTATTAGAGGGGGTATTATGTGTTTGTGGGTGTGTTGTGTGTGTATTTTTTGTGTATGTGTGAGTGCATCTGTCCAAAAAAAGACAAAATGGAAAACACAACTCCTCTTCACACTCTGAGAACACACACACACACACACTTACACTCACTCACTCTACCCACATGGTCTTACACTTGACTAGTCTTTGATCAAGTCTGCAACCTTGCAGGGAAAAGCAAACAGTTGGTGTCACACCTCCGTGCACAAGGAGATCCTTTGGGGCCAGTCGCTTCGTCACGGCGGCCCGAGTTCACACCCTCCGCGTCGGTCAACACTGGCTTAGGTCAGTGTGGTCATCGCTCGTTCATGGCTAATGTAAAGTCTAGGGGAAGGCCAGAGAGCAAACATGAGAAGGCCGCACGGGACAGACGAGAAAGATGCAACGATGACAGAAGGGGCAGGAGAGGATGGAGAGAATAGAGAAAACGGAGAGAAGAGAGAGAGAATTAGAAGAAGAAGAGAGAAGACAGTTGGATAAGGAGAGACAGAAAGAGAAAGGGAAAAAGAGTATACAGGAAAAAAAGAGAGCTGGAAAGAGAAAGACAGATAGAGTGAAAAGTGAGATGGAGAAAGATAAGAGTTGAGAGAGGGAAAGAAAGAGGGGCAGAAAGACTAGGAGATGAGGTAGGGAGAAATAGAAGGGAGAGACAAAGAGAAGAAAGAGGGGGAAGAGAGAGGGGCAGAGTACAGAGGAAAAGAGGGGAAGATCAATGAACGAGAGAAGGCAAGGTGTCATTAAGTGTTAATTGCTTTCTTTGCCTTTCATGAAAGCCCAGTGAAAACAAAGCTGCCAAGTCAAGAGGCCATCATCCCATTTGCACTGCTGCCTTTGGATGTTTATTCAATTACACAGCCAAAAACGAAAACATCATCTGTCACTCCAGCTTTTTCACCGATTGATTACAGTAACATCACACTATGGAACAAGTAAATAGCCGTTCTAAAGAGTTTATCATTCAAACAGACAGGACTCATATAGATGCTGAGCAAACATGGTTCTTCATGGCTGTTTTTGCACCCAAGCTTCCATAGAAATTTAGAGAAAGTTTGAACAAAGCAGAAACATGATTGCAAAAAAAAGGCAAATGAACATCGCCAGGGATGTATGGCTAAACACAAGTAAACACAGTTTATCCACCTCTGAAATGTCAGAAATAGAGTTTATCCACCTCTCAAAAGAGTTTACTCACCAATTGCAACTTTTGACATTCAAAAATCACACTGTATAATCCACATTTACGATATGTACACTCTAGGAACCATTAACAGTAATACCACTGATATTGTTATAAACATTGGACAATAACCTCCACCATAATCAAACATGTTCTGAAAGATCCGATACTGCACGGCACAGTCCACCTCACAGAATTCATAGTTTACCCACCTCTTATTTTACCACTACATCCCTGAACATTGCCATATATGGTTATTGCCAATTCCCAGTAGTATACTAAACAAAACTACCAGTAGTATACTAAACAAAACTACAGTGAGAGCTCTTCAGAGTGTCCCTGGGTAGTCCCTGGATTATCAGCTTTAATCATCACTGAAGGAGAAAACAAACATGGAAGAGGAAGAAAGTGGACTCCAATGGAATCTTATTATCATCCTTGTTCACTCTGTGCTGTCTCGCCCCCTGCCTCGTGAGCACACACAGATCTGAAGAGCACGGCTCGTTTTATGACTAAACACTCTCAGGGAAGAGCTCTTGCAGCCAGCTGTCTTACTCTCTGAGGCTGTGTATGTGTTTTTCCCCACTGTCGTTGCTGTTACCATGCCAATGCGGTCCGACTGCACTCACATGAACAGCCGTGCGAGAAGACACACATGTCTGAAGGCTCAAATGAGTTGAGCAAAGTAAACTCTGACCCTCTGATTGCGAAGGGACCACTCAGTGTTCGTTCAGTAGATGAACTTGGCTTGATGACAACATCACGATAACTGCTTAGATCTGTTTGCTGCAGGTTTTCTTTTCTTGCAAGATTGGTATGATGCTGAAAGCAGCTATTGCAGGAAATGTAATAATGATACATTTTGTGTACTTGCATAGCCAAATAGCCATTGCATTCATTTGCATGCACCTTTTCTCCTCGGATTTTGAAGAATGAAATGTTTTGGTCCAGTTCGCCTGAGAAATGGACTCCAACCAAAAGTGCATCACAAAAGTGATTTGGGGATAAGTTTAGACTTGCTACGTTTTTACAGCTGTGAAACAACAGGCGGCCAATGTCAAAGTGCATGACCATGAAGTACCAGTATTCCGGTATTAAAGTACCAGTATTCTGGTATTAAAGTTGTTCTGGAGTCTGGCAAACATCAGTTTGTATCATCTATCAGGAATGCTTTGTTCAATAGATCACAGACTTCAATCCCAATTTGATTAAAGTCAAAATCCCCACCACAGATATTACTGTATAACCAAATCGACGCATCTGATGATCTTCTAACTCAGAGTTAAAGTGAGCCTGCATGTGAGTCTTCTGGAGGATCCTGGGTCAGGGTAGTGTGTGTGAAGTTATCACAGGTATAAAGTGTATTATGTAAGGTTACATCACATAACATTTTGAACTGAAAAGGGTGTGTTGCATTCTGTTCTGTCAAGAGCAAGTGATTATGAGTTGAGTTATGATGGAAAGCGATGCACTTGCTCAATTAATTTGAGATTGTGAGTGGAATAAGATTAAATGAGAGAGAGAGAGAGAGAGGGAGATAGAGAGAGAAAAAATCTCTGTGCAAGTTACAGTAGTAAAAATTATACTGATGGTGGACATCCTCAAGACTGATATACCAATAGGACAAAAAGATTTTGTCATGATTTTTCATCATCATCTCCCTTAAGCATCAGCCAAAAGTAGAGACAGTGTCCACCAGCCCTCCCCCCTTGGAGTCACTAGATGAACCAACCCACAATCCACTCTCCCAACCAGGAACAAAGAAGAACATGCTAAGATGCATGATGCTGCAAGAGCATGTACTGTAGACCCTGTTTAACCTTGCTGGTCTTTTGGCACAACAGGAGATTCGTCCCTCCTGTTGCTGATGGTCATGGGTGTGGATGTGTGAGAACATCTCCTCTATCTTCCTCCTCCTCCTCCTCCAGGCTGTCAGAGGGATGTGCCAGCTGGCACGATGAGGCAAGTCGGGGAAGTGAGGGCCAGGGAACATGGAGCAGATGGACCTGAGGCGCTGGGTCCAACCCCCTCCTCCAGCCCCCGTAGAGGTCAGAACCACCTCCACCACCCACGGCGCCAAGCACGCAGGAGAACTACGCCAACTCTCCGGACCAGACAACGTCAGACACATGCCCTAGAACACGACCCGAGGGGGGGGGAGAAAGAAACATAAAAAGAGTTGCGAGAGAGAGAGAAAACAACAGTAAAGGAAGGAAAGATGAAAAAGAGAGATGGTGAGATAGTGGGTATAGGGGAAGAGAAGTGCTGTTTTGTCATGACAGGCCGCTCGTTATCTCAAGGGGATTTGTTGCTGTTGGCTTTTTATCCCGTAGCTATACAGGCTGTCACCAGGAAGCTATCAATTTCCAGGAATGAAAATAAAATGCAAAAATAGTCAAATTAAGTGACCACTCACAGACAGAGCCTGTGGCTTGGCCAGATTGCGTTGTTATTATAGCACTGCCTGTTATGACAGATTCAGCAACAGACCGAAAAGTACAGGGTCTATATTTTATCTGAAATGGGTGTCTGCTACAGAGATTAAACCTTCTTCAACAATAAAAAAATTCTGGCTTTAAATACTGTATGCAAACTTAAAAGTAAAATATGTAAAAAACATGTATTTCATATATCTGATTTTATTGCATGCTGCTTGATTAAATTTTATTCACTGCATTATTGATATGCAGAAGTAACTGCACAACTGTTTAATAAAATAAACTGTCAATGCAATATGTGACACACCACACCCATGGATAGAAAATCTCTGCATTTCTGTTATGTTTGAAATACTGCCCCTTGTGGCTATTATGTGAAATGCAACACTGTATGAGACAAAGGAGAAAAGGAGACGGAGGCAGATGGAGGAGGATGTATGCAACAGATGACTGACAGGACGGGGACGGTCTGGCCACTTACTTCACTGTAACAAAAGTATTGAATATCATTTATCCCACAGTTACAGGAAATATGGCAAATTACACTACTGCGTGGAAAGTGCTGTTTTCTGGCCTAGATGATTAATAGAAAATTGCATAATACCTGATCGTTGACATTGCTTGCCCTCTACCTTAGTAACTGTATCGATTTTAGATCATGATTGTATCATATAATATAATCTCACTTAAAAAATAAACAAATTACCACCATAATACACCAATAGACAGATAACTCTAAATAAGTCTGATTCTGTTTTTAAAAATAGAAAGTAGAAATCAGTTGACTCTTGTCATGAAAACAGGAAGACAATCATGCTAACATAACATAACATAACATAACATAACATAACATAACACTCATCTGACTGTGATTGTATGCACACATTTCACTGATGCTGGATGTGTGTGTGTGTGTGTGTGTGTGTGTGTGTGTGTGTGTGTGTGTGTGTGTGTTTCACCACTGGCTGTGTATCCGAGGCCCATAGACTGATCCCATTTCACCAGTCCCGGTTTGACCATAAGACGGAGGCTGAGGTCATGTCTGAGCCCTGGCTCTTTTCACGCTTAAAGATAGGCACAGCACATGTGCTACAAATACAGATTAACCAAGGTCTTATCAGCCAGTTGAACTTGGGTCACAGACCTAGATCGTTTTCAGTGACTTTGTTTAAATTTCGAGCTGAGTCACCGTTAGCCTCCACATAGAAGCTGCCTCCTGAAATAAAACATACTGCAAGTCGACATGTTGGCAGACATGAAACATGACTTAGATATGGGCCTGCAAGAGTATGGTTAGTTTAACATTAAGGAGTAATCTTAGTGACAGCAACAATCTGCACATTTTTTCTGTGGGAAAGTTAGTCCAGGAGAGTACATGCTTATGTCTTTCCCCTTCTTTTTCAGCACTAGGCTGAGTTACAGGAACCGTATTGTGCCCACTAAGTGCCAAACACCGTGGCCCTCTAAAGACATGAGTGTCTACATCTATATCTACATAGAAGCGCACATGGTTCTAGGACGATTGTTGTACTATTTTCATCATACTGTATGTGTGGCCTCTTTAATGCACATATCTGTCAACATGCTAACATCGATGAAACATGATTTAGATAAGGCACTGCATGTTCCATTTAATGTTAAGAAGTAGTGTAATGACAGCGTGGTAAGATCCAGCCCAATCCCAGCAGACATCTGAATGTCTGTTTCCACATCTGGATAATTTTTTGGCTAGTGGAAATTTTTATATTGTTGACGGGAAGCTGCTCCTGGAGAAAGCCATATATACTTTGATTCATCTCTCATCTATCAAGCTTAAGGAAGTGATTCCTCACCCTCCAGAATCGGTTATTGGCCCAGTACCAGCGCTGCCTCGTGCCCACTAAGTGCCAACCACCGTGCCCCTCTAAAGACCCGTGAGTCAATGGGGTTCTGGTCTGACATGAGGCTTGGGGTTTTATCTTTTTTATGTAATCTCTTTCAGTAAAGCGCCTGGCCACCACAATTACGTCTCAAGCTGTCATATGTGCGTGGCCTCCGCACAGCTGTGAAATTCATCAGTGGCCTGGAATATTTGGAAAGAAAATATCGGTACAACCGGAGCCTCCATGGACAAATATGAGTCATGAAAGACCCATGTTTTTTTGTCTCTATGACTTACACTAATTTAATTGTCTGGCCGGGTGTTATGCTAGAGAGTGGAAAGCTTGTAAAGTGTTTTAGTTTGCAGAGCCTTGTACTTGTCAGACATAAACAAAATGCGGGGACTATATAGAGTCTGCATGCACACACACAGACATAAACACACACAAACAAAAACACACACACCTTCACATACAAACAAACTCTCTCCCTCTCTCACTGGCTTAGAAACAGGCCTATCTCTTCAGACCAGGCCATCCTGCCGCACACAAACACTCTCAGTCGCCCCATCACTTCAATGCTCCTACGTCTGTCTTTTCCATTGAAATCTACTCTTCCCCTCACATTGCTCTCTCTCTCTCTCTCTTTCTCTCTCTGTCTCTCTCTCTCCCTCTCTCTCTCTCTGTCTCCCCAAGCTCTCTCCACCTCCTCTCTCTGTGCATTGCCCCCCCTTTTCACACCCACACTAAAAACGTACCCACTCATTCACAAAATCCCTCACTCGCTTACTTACTCAGGTGAGTGGTGGTGGTGTGTGTGTGTTGTTGTTGTCTGAGAGACAAAGTCCTCCATGAGTCAGCTGCAAAAAAAAAAAAAAAATGTGCGTACACACGACTGATCCTGACTCAGAGCGACAGTAAGCCAGTGAGGTCACCACACTGGGCACAGACTCCTGTCCGGACGACAGAGGAGGAGGAGGAGGAGGAAGAGGATGTGGAGGAGGAAGACCAGTGGGCAGAGGAGTGACACTAAAGACTCCCTGGTGGTAGTTTTCTCCCCCACTCTCTTTCCACTGATGCAGCTTTCATAACATCCCAGATGTATGCATGTGCAGAATAAACGGTCAGTCCAGCAGCCATCACCCCTGCAAGCCTCCCAGAGGATCTCTCTGCTGGCCAGAGCTTATGTAACAATATAAATATGCTCCTTCATGACATGGCGGCTGGTAGACATATAAATTAAATATGATTAAGTGGAGAGCTACTCCCTTGAGCCCGTCCCTGAAAGCCTGGGGAGTGAACTTTTCCCCTTGGCGTATGATAGAACACAGATGCCCCCTGACATGACAGGGCCGGTGGTGGACGACTCTGTTGGGAAAAAAACAACACTACTGTTTACAATGTTGTTTTGGCAAATGTCTTCAAGAGGATCACAATTCAGCATGCATCATACACTAAGTGCTGTTATTACCCATGTATTATTACTGTATACTGTCAATACAGGCCATGTGTGGTACTTATTTGATTTACGAATGAAGCGTACTTATTGTGTCAGTTTATGTTATTACTTGGAGTTACGTCTGGATTTGGTGTTAATAATATGCAATAATAGTTGATTATACAAGAAGGACATATTATATGATAGTTAAGTACACTGTAATAAAGATTCAGGGATTCAGAAACCCACAAAAAAAAACATTACACTGAAAATAGTTACGAATGAAAAATATAACACAGTTGTGATAGCTGGATAGTATGTAATTGAAAGACATGAAAATTGGACGTTTTAAAAGTCAGATGTTTTTTTCTTTTAAGTAATTCCTGGGTAAACCCAGCCTGATCTGCCGGCGATTTCATAAAAGATTGAGCTTGGTCTGGTGATAGCCAGACTAGAAATTTCCCCCTCCTGTTATAAACACTCTCATTTGGATGACTAACCATGACCTTGTGTGTTTCATTTGTTTGGATACGTTTGAAAACTCTGCATTTTAAGATATTTGACATCCTATGTAAAAATTAGCCTCCAGAAATGAGATAACATACGTTGTTGGATTTGAGCCTTTGGTCAGGAATGCCTCTTCTGTTTCTGACTGGAAAAAGTTTTGCAACCTTCTCCAGACAGCAAGTCACTGTCTGCCCATGGTATAGACATGGTTGCCTCCATGGTAACATCCTTGTAAATGCACATGCCCAAAGCACATTTGCAGATGCTTAAAAGCCCACTGTAATGAGTATTGATGTGCAGATGTCATCTAAAATAAGAATGGAAAGTTGCACAACTAGCAGAAAGGAAACTCATATGTCATCCAAAGATATTCACTCAAATGGAAATGGAGATAATGCACAATTAGCTCTCAGATTTATGTATCAGACAGGAAAAATCGTTTTTAGTTCTAGTTTTAAAATGTTATGCGTGCCCTAAATCTACATTCACGTCTCTACCTTGAAACACCTAATTGTACATTTTACTTCATTCTTAATTTTTTTATCATAAGAGGAAGATTGTCTGCCACAAGACAATTGTACTGGATACCATTTAAAGTGCAATATTTATAACATCTGTTATTAGTGTTGGTCAATAATACTTCTACTGATGTCTTACATGATTCATAAACACAAATGTAATTTCTTCATTACAACTGTTAAACTGTTAAAAGTATCGCTGCTTCCAATTCACTTACAGTAATGATCAGTATCCTATGCACATCCAGTAAGAGGTGTTCCTCGACCCCTGCGAGGAAGAGTCAGGTTAGTGAGACTGACGCACACCAAAGCGTGGGTTGTGGGACGGCCCATCTCCATCCGCGCGTCCAGAGAGCCAAATAAAAGCGCCTTCCAGCTATTCACTCGACCTAATACGGCTGCAGTCTGGTGGAGGTTGAGGAGCCAAGAGAAGGCAGCAGGGGGATAAACCGGGGCCACCATTTGACAAAGCCTCCACTACATTCTTTCCTCCGGTCCAGCACATTTGAACAGAAATAGTGGAGAGTAAATTCAAGTAAACGAAGTCACTTATAAATTGAAGAAAATGACGAGGGGTCCTGTGACAGGACTATTGGTGGCGCTGTGCATAGGCACAGCGGTCCATTGTCTGCCCAAGACTTCGGAACGAGCAAAAAGAACGACCCAGCAACAAGTTATCCCCGAGATGGATGACCCGTCGACCGTTCCCTACTCCTCATGTAAGTTCGCCTGTGTTATGTGAGAATCCGTGAAAGACATAACCATTGGCATCCGAGTGTAATTTAGACAGATTCAGGATTCAGCATAGCCTACATTTAATGTAGATTGTTGTATATTATGCAGTTGTAGATCTTAATGTAACACAATTGTCTATAGTCATTCGAATTTAATTAGCCTTTTTGTGTCGTACGTAGGCCATCCAAATGAGAATTGGTTATAAAGCTAATCGCTGTACTATTCAAGCTCGTCCGAATAAACGGTGAAGAAGTTTATTGTGTGCATTCACCTTTTCCCTATAGCCCAATGCACGGATAGCGGTCGTGTTTATAGATTAAACGACCAATGGGAGCGGACATATCTGGGCAGCACACTGCTCTGCACTTGTGAGGGTGCTGCAGGAATTAAATGCGTATCCAAGCCCGCAGGTGAGGCAACCTGTATGTCCTGCTGTAGCCCGTCCGTGTTCATCTCACCTCCGCTAATTATTTGTGGTCATCGTCTCGCCTTCTAACTCACTACATACATTGATGAAATGACTTACTTTACCGTGGTGTAACATGATTTGGGGGCTAATTTCTCATTTCAGTCATGGATATTAATTTAGAGGTCTTCACACTGGAGCATGGACTAATTGGGGGAATGAGTGTATTTGTGCGCTCCACTGCGGTGGGTGCGCGCTACAATTCCGTATGGGATCCGTACGTAATATACGTACGTAACGTACGTTAAATGTGAGTATGCCGTCTGATCTATCTTCCTATGCCCCCCGCAGCTGAAGAGACTTGTTATGACAAAATTAACACGCGGACTTACCAAGTCGGAGAGACTTACGAGCGTCCCAAGGATGGCATGATCTGGGACTGCACATGTATCGGTTCCGGAAGGGGCAAAATCAGCTGCACAATAGCCAGTGAGTTCTACAACCATTTTGGTTACTTGTTGCATACAGTAGGGTTTAAGGATATGCTATTAACGAGTATTGACGCTTCTCAGACCGTTGCCATGAAGGAGGGAACTCGTATAAGATTGGTGACACTTGGAGAAGGCCACACGACACTGGAAACTACATGCTGGAGTGCGTTTGCCTCGGCAATGGAAAGGGAGAATGGACCTGCAAACCAGTGGGTGAGTCATACTTTCAAACACTTCTGCTTTGAGTGAATAACTGCGCCCAAATTGTGAAGCAAACTCAACAGAAGGACCAAAGTTCACTAGGTTTTTCTCCGAGGTTAAGCAATTCGCCATTGCCGAACAAATATTAGGCTACAGGACAGTGATTCACAGCAAACCAAGTTCAAGTTGTCAAACAAATGTGTTTGTCCAGTTGTCTTTTTAGTCTCTGGTTGAACATTGAATTGAATGCAGTACCGGTAATGTACAGTATGTGACACTACCCCTGTGTCAACAAACCTGTAGCCCACAAGTGATAAATTGAAATGCTAACAGATTTTCAATATTTGGTCATCCTGTTCTGGGACCGTTTTCAGTGTGAGTTGGTTACTGGAATTCTAAACCTCTGGTTGTTCTACAGCGGAACGTTGCTATGACAATGCTGCGGGATCCTCCTATGTGGTTGGTGAGACTTGGGAGAAACCTTACCAGGGCTGGATGGTAGTGGACTGCACTTGCCTCGGAGAGGGCAACGGCCGCATCACCTGCACTTCCAGAAGTAAGACTCAGATCCAGTGATTTTCCATCTGATTGGTTGATCCACAGCTGCCATCATTTTTGCATGTAGAATTTTCAATTCCAGTCCAGTGACATCTGATCTCAGAGCAGTCAGAGAGAAAATACGAATGAGGTCAGGTCTCCCCCCACTCTCTCCCCAAAACCACAGGCTCTTAAATGTGAGGTGGTGCTGTGCTGTGCTCAAGCAGCAGGGCGATCCTGTTTCTCATCAAGTTGTTATATGCTATTACAGCCTAACCCCAGTGGGCAAATGCAGCCCTCCACCTGGGCTGGGGGAACAGACCCCCTTTCATAGAGCAAAACCACTGGGTCAGAATGGCCTTTTAAGGCCTGGAGTCTGTCTCCTTGGCTTGACAATACATAGACATAAAATAGTATAATAGTCAGTCAGTCTATTTATAGAGTATAGATAGTGGTGTGCCTTCTAAGCCTCTGTTTCAGAAGCGTTCGAAAAACAGTGGTTGTTAGTTGAAGTTAAATGGGTCAAATTCTTGACGAGAACAGCAATCAAATGCATTGTGTTGACACAATACTATAGCCAGGTCCCTTGCATTATCCTGCAAGCATGCAGGCGTTACGCCCTTGTGACATCATCAGCACAGCTGTATGAGGCTGGAGCGTGAAGTGGAAAATGACAGCATGGACGCTGAAAGATTATCATTATCGGGGGAGAGGGGAGGGAGGGGAGACGCCATTAAGTGCATGGCAAGCTTCCTAAAACCGTTCCTGTTTGCAGCTGTAAACGTCATGTTCTGATAGTTCAATCTGGAAAGACTGGAGGCAGAAAAGAAAATGGAAAAAGGCTTTCAATGGGGCCTTGAACATGAGTTAAAATGAGTGAAAATATGTTTATTTGAAATAATTTTGTAATTTTAATAATACATTTGTATTTGCTGTAACTACAGCTTCAACATCTCATCACATTTTGGAAATTCTAGAGACATTTCGTCTTCTTGACATCATGAAATGTAACCGTGATGCAATTATTTGTGTTGTGTCCTGATTAAGATTGGCAACGTCCTCTCTGTTTCCTCAGACCGTTGCAATGACCAGGACACGAAAACCTCCTACCGAATCGGAGACACCTGGACCAAGACAGATGCCCGTGGACACACCCTGCAGTGTCTGTGCACTGGAAATGGCCGCGGCGAGTGGAAGTGTGAGAGGCACACCACTGGTCAAGCTACCGGTGAGTTCCAGACACTTTGGGAACGCAATCTAATCAGACAAACCCTCCACAATAACTGTCAGAGCTGTTTAGTCGGGTCCGTTATCCTAGGTTTCTAACAGTGTGGTTTCTGACACTGTATACTGTTATGCTAACTGTAACCTTACTTAGCTTACTGACCTTACTTACTCTAACTGATAATGCTCCTCCTCTCGTCTGTCGCTCATCTGGCTCAGCTGGTACGGTGACCCGAGTCGGCCCAGTCGTGTACCAGCCCAACGCCCTGCCCGAAGCTCCCACCGAGGGCACATGCACATCCCAGTCGGGGGTCACCTACTCCGTGGGCATGCGCTGGATCAGGACCCAGGGCAGCAAGCAGATGCTGTGCACGTGCCTGGGCAACGGAGTCAGCTGTGAGGAGTGGGGTAGGTGCTGCATAGGAGAGAGACAAGGAAGCCTGGGAAATGTAGTATGAAGCAGTCAAAATGTCCTTGGCAGTTTAGGGAAAATATGGGAAACATAAGTGTGTTGTAGTCAAAGAGGATTCTTCCTCATAAAGTAATATAGTTAAGTAGTATAGTAATTTAGTATAGTAACATGATATACATATCACTTTTGGTGTCTGAAGTGAAGATTTTCACCAAGGGAGACAAGAAGCGGTGAGTTTCTTTTCTAGGACGCCATTTTGAAAGTGTCTCCCTCTTGTGTGCCTTGTTATTTCACAGAGGGCCAGTCTCAAGTGTACGGCGGGAACTCGGACGGTAAGCCCTGCGCCTTCCCCTTCGTGTTCAATGGAAGGACCTACTACTCGTGCACCTCCGAGGGCCGCTCTGACGGTCAGCTGTGGTGCAGCACCTCCTCCGACTATGACACCGATGCCCAGTACTCCTTCTGCACTGAGAAGACAGGTGAGGACCTGTACTGAATGACCTACAGAAACCAGACTGCCTTCGTACAGTAATGGTGTTGACTTCAAGCAACGAATATAAAAATAAAGAATGATCTCATGACATGTTATCAGTTTCTAACTTCACTTCTATGGCACTGTTCTTCAATTCAATAACACAGAAATGGATTCTTTGTCTTACACCGTCGTGATCAGACATGATCAGTTCACCTGCTGTATTGAGCACGGATAGAAAGGTTTGTTATGCTGATGAGCTTGTATGTTGCCATCTTGTCTTCCAGCTGTGGTGGCCACCCGCGGGGGTAACTCCAACGGTGCTCTCTGCCAGTTCCCCTTCATCTACAACGGCCGAAACTACACCGACTGCACTGCCGACGGCCGCCGCGACGGCATGAAGTGGTGCGGCACCACCACCAATTACGACGGCGAGCAGAAGTTTGGGTTCTGTCCCATGGCTGGTGAGTCATGCCTTCCATCTGTGGCTGAGTATGAGTGACTGTGACCTTTCTGCTGTGTGGTTTAGAGGTGATGCCAGTAGCCTAAATGCTAAGAACTAGTTGGTTGAGTTCCTATGAAGTGAACTGCCAAAAGGTATGTTTTTGTAGCTAAAATGATAATTATGGATTGGACAGGAATTTCCTTTAAGAATAACCTCAGGACTCGTTAAATGATGCCATTTGCCATTTTTAAAATGGTGCTATTCATTCATTTCAAGTCACTAAGCAGCCAGTGCATAAAAATGGTTGGTGAGTCAAGTCTCATTGAAAGACGTATCCAAAAGCAATTCACAAACCAATTGCTGTTGTATTTGTATTGCTGTTTACAGTTCTGTAGCTCTGATGAATGCTTAAAGGCTGTGCAGTAGAGCCTACCAGTGCAGTGGATGGCCGGTCTGCGCGGTTTGCGTGCTTTTTAATTGGCTTTTAAGTGACAGGGCGGCCCTGACCATAAAGGCAGCTGAGTGTCACGGCCAGGGATATGAGCTCAGGCCCATGCAGCCATTAAAGCCAGTGGGCCTGTTTAAGAGCCTGTAATGATTCACCATAACGAGCGTTTGATTTGTGGTAGCGCTGGACACAGGAGTCCTGAGGGATGCCAACTCTTTAGGACGCTGCACACACACACACACACACACACACACACACACGCAGACACACACACACACACGCACGCACACACACAGACACACACACACACACACACACACACTTGGAAATACCTCTGGCTCTGTTCCAGATAGACAAAGCTCCTAGTTCACATGTTATATACACAGGAGTAACATTGGTAATACGGTAGTTTGACACTCACACTTTCACAATGTCAATGTCATGCAAATGCATACAACCAAATCATCATGTATTTAATAACTATATTTAACTTTGACATTGGCTCAGTGGACATACATACTCAGAATATCAGAGCCTTTGCACATTATTACAGCTTAATGTGACTAGCAACAAAGTTTAGCACATGAACTCAGACATTGATTTCTCCTCACATTTTTGCACTTCTGGTTAGATGCAAACTGCATTTTGTTGTCTTTGTACTTGCACTCTGCACAATGACAATAAAGTTGAATCTAATCTAATCCGAATCTAATCTAATCTAATGTGAAGGGTAGCTAGCTACTTTTGTATGTTCCAGTTTAACCTTTGACAGCTTGTCAGTCATTTCACTGGTATTACCCCTATTGGTCCAAACTTCTCAAATGTTGCCACTTGTGGGATGGTTTTATGGCCTGCAACAAGCATACCAAGGACACAAACTTGCACATTTTTATGAAGAATTCCATCTTTTGCTAAATTTATGCATTTACCCTTTTACACTTTATCGCACACTTTTGAAATCTAATGTGGCCTCTAATCAAGGCTAAATTGGAGACTGTGTGCAGCATGTCTTTCTTATTGACATTGTTGAACACTCTGAAGCTGAATTGAGTGGTGTCGCTCCACAGCCCACGAGGAGGTGTGCACCACCAGCGATAGTATCATGTACCGCATGGGCGACGAGTGGGACAAGCGCCACGACGTCCTGGGTCACATGATGCGCTGCACGTGTCTGGGCAATGGCCGCGGTGAATGGAGCTGCACGGCCTACTCTCAGCTCAGAGGTACGTTCACCCAGACTCCTATATTTATGTATACGTAAAAATAAAATCAGGTTTATAGGCCAAGTATACTTACGTATACAAGGAATTTGGTCTCTGCAGTTTTCACCCGTGAATTAGTGAACACACAGAGCACACAGCGAACACAGAGTGAGGTCAAGCACACAATGAGCACACAGTGAGGTCAAGCACACACTAACTAACTAAGTTTAACTTATAGCACCAATACTTTCTTATACAGTAACTGTATGTTGACTTGTTGTGCACTTGTTCACTTACTATGGGGAAATATTCAGACTTATTCATTTAATTGTAATTGTTCTTGCGCTCTTCAGTTGTTGCCTTTCAACTTCTGTGATTGGAAGTGTGGAATGCTATGCATCTCATTTATATAATCTATTACTGAGAATTCTACTGTAAGCTGGCCAGTAATGCTGTTTTCTGTTGATCGTCTCCCATCCAGATCAGTGCATTGTTGACAGCAACACTTATGACGTGAACCAGCAGTTCAGCAAGCGCCACAATGAAGGTTACATGATGAACTGCACCTGCTTTGGCCAGGGGAGGGGCCGTTGGAAGTGCGATGCCATCGGTACGTAGATCACCTAACACACACACACACACACACACACACACACACACACACACACACACACACACACACACAGACTTAAAATATGTATTTTCTAGCGGCTAGGCTGCTTGTTATTCTTCTGCATTTCTTGGCTAGGCTGAGTCTGAGTACACAGCAGCCGTGAGGTTTGTTGTACTTGATTTCGAGACCACAATTTCCTCCAATTCACTGGCTCAGTGAAGGAGAATGAGAGGAAATCGGCCTGTTCTGCCTGTTCTGTCTGGTCGCATTTGCATTTGGGAAACGGCATGGGGAATGGGGAAGGATGTGGTGGCTCAAGCCAATGAAAAACACCTTATCCCCTTGGCCACACCCATAGACATGCAAAAGCGTAAAGATAAACACACACACACACACACACACAAACAAACACCAAGATGCTATGGAACACATATATAAACATTAAGTCATAATACCATGACATAACCTTGTACCCTCTGTAATTACATCCAGAACCAAATCTAGAACAAAATGTTCTAGATTCTTATTCACTTGGCTATTTCTCTCTTCAAACCCAGACCAGTGTCAGGAGCCTGAGACCAAAGTCTACTACCAGATCGGAGACTCCTGGGACAAAGTCATCCATGGAGCTCGTTACAGGTGCTCCTGCCATGGCAACGGCCTCGGAGAGCACGCCTGTGAACCTCTTCAGTCAGGTGAGAACATTGCTTCGCTTTTTCAGGATTTGCTTGTCTGATAGCCGCGCAAACATACAAATATGTTGGAAAGCTACTGACTGGGGGACAAAGCTTGTTGTGGCTAGGCTGAGAGACAGTAATGGAAGGCAAAAAAAGGATTTTCTGTGAGTCATGCAATGTTTATTTTTCTCCAGGACGTTCTCCTTTCACACTAGCTAAACCCCAGCCCCTTCATTACATGCTATTCAGGGGTGTTTTGAATTGAAATGGGGGTTACCATCAACCCTGTGTGTGTGTGTGTGTGTGTGTGTGTGTGTGTGTCAGGGTGCCGTACTTTGATGTTAACCAGATGGAGTTGGGTGTGCGTCGATAGCAGCTCCCACATCTCTAGCTCCAGTGCAAGCATATTAGCAAAGTAAAAATAAACTAAAATAAAATTCATATGACTGGCCTGGACACTTTTTGAGGAATTTTACTGGTTTAGGATTAATTTAGGCCATACCTTAGAGAAGGTCTATCCTCTCTAACTCTAACAGGAAGTCTCTGTAATATAATTGTAATGAATCCCCCATCCAGCACTAGTGTGGAAGGTGTGAGATATCTCTCAGACCAGGGGCTTGTGTCAAAGAAGCCTTGTGGCTTGAGCAAATTGCCAACAGCTGCTCCCCGGGCCAGTCTGGGACAAAAGGAGATTTAAGGACAGCAAAACATGAAGTCCTGGTGTGAGATTTAACACAGGGATCAGACAGGGATGGTCTCCTCTCCTGGGTTGCGAATTGAGCCGAATCAAAAAAAGCTTCTCCGCGGCGCTGACTCAAGCTCATTCCCTTCCTGGGCTCGTCTTGCCGGGTCAAGATGTTCTTCCAACTGGAATTTTTTCCCCCTCCTGTTATTTATTTATTTTTCGTTTGAAGGGTAATTTTATCCTGCACACCTTAGTGTGCTAGTGCACATTCCATGATCCCAGCATTTAGACTAGAGCTCTGCACATTCATACTTTCAAGTGGCCTGAACTACAATACACTTGAAAATGACTAACATGATATACACAATTTTTATATGGCATATGTGATTACCAGAGTAGTTGGTGCTTAAGGTTGGTTCAGTATTAGGATCAGCCATGTGTAATTTTACAGCAGGCTATTAGTTTAAGGACACTTCATATAAATCGGAGCTCAAGCACTGTATACAAGCCTCTTCCATTTCCAAATCCTGCAGAGTGTAGTACGTACGTGTGAAATGTAAACAAACCTCCTGTGTACTACAAGGCTAATCTCCTGTTCCATCAGGTGGCCAGGGGCCAGTGAGGGTGATCATCACAGAGGCTGGCACGCAGCCCGACTCCCACCCCATCCAGTGGAACCCACCCCCCTCCGCACACATCATCCAGTACATCCTCAAGTGGAGAGTGGTGAGTGCCTCTCCCTCCACTACTGTTGGTCACGTGTGTTCACAAATGATTCATTTTTTGATATTTGCATTATAGGCCTAGATAATAAGATATATCTATCTAACCCTAAGATTGATATTTGGAAAAAGAATGTTGGGTTTCACAACTTTTACACATTTCAGTGTGTTTGTATTTCCAGTGTACACGCCACTTTCTGTTAATTAAAAAACTTAGTAGGCAAAGACATGATCTTTTACATAGAGACTCTCCAAACATTAACTAGAAAGTTTGCGCAAGGCAAGGGAACAGGACAGAATTGGCTCCAGCCAAGCACACACAAACAGGCTGAAGTCCTTGAACTTGAGGGTGGCATGCACGGTAAACATGCTTTATGGTCATGACAGAGTGTCCATTTGAGGTCAGCCGTCCCCAACAGTTCCAACACACTTTCCTGTATTAATTGAATGTTTCGTGTTTGCACATTAAAATTGGAAATCGTGCAGTAAAGATGTGAATGGCCCTTTGAGCTCTCTCTCTCTGAAGGGCTGTTTAAGTTGTCAAAATGTAGGAAATGCTTCGGGTAATTGCGCTCAAGCACACAGACTCTGAAGTGGTCGGTGTGTGATTTCACGGGCAGGTTTTCCCTCAGTAACAGCTCTGTTTGTTTATTTGCATAGTCCAAGGGGAATGGCCATAGGTCTCCTGCACTCGTTTTTTCTGTCTGACTCTTTCATCCTCTCTTTTCTCACTCTGTAACATCTGCTGTAGTCTGTCTCCCACTCTTACTCTCTCTCTCTTTTCCTCCTCCCCATGGTTATGAAAGGTGTGTTTTTTTTCTCCTCTTGAATGCCAGCATGAAAGTTTCCACCTTTGCGATGCCAAGAGGACCATTAAAGCTCTCCTTGCAAAAAAAGCATAATTTTGTATGACCTCACCCCATTGGCATGTAAACATAATAAAGTTGTGTGTTGTTTCACCATCTTTACCAGTTTTACCAATGAGCATCTGTAATTGTATGTCAAGGCAGCCAATTTCGCCCATAGCACAGAGCAGACTGTTTTATTAGTCATTTGATTTATAATACTATTACATATTTTTGTAATGATTTGGCCCTTTATTGAGAGGACAGGGACTAATAGACTTGCAATGAGTAGGAGAGAGATTGGGAATGTGGAGGGGGCACATGAGTCCTGGTCAGATCTGACCATAGGTCTTCGTGGGCACTCCAGTTGTGTTGTGTGGAACGCTGATTCTGCTCCCCTACACTGTGTGCTCTCTAGAGTTGTTGATACCTGGACCACTATGTTGTTGTCTACAGAAAAACACCCACAGGCCATGGAGGGAGGCTAAGATCCCCGGACACCTGAACTCGTACACCATCTCTGGCCTGAAGCCCGGCCTCACCTACGAGGGTCAGCTCCTCAGCATCCTGCGGCAGGGAGGCCGCGAGGTCACCCGCTTCGACTTCACCACCACCTACGGCACCTGTGAGTAGTCCATTTCACTCCTGTCCATCACTCCCCCTCCTGTCCACAGCTCTCTTCTCCTCCCCTCTATACTGATGATGGGTGTTGTCCTGCTCCAGTTGGCTCTCCTCACACTAAACCCACTCATCTTCGTCCTTCTCAACATTGCTCTCTTCTCAACATAGCCTTTTCTCTCCTCTTCTGTCTTCACCGTTCTTGTCTTCTTATTTCATCTTTCACTTCTTCTCTTTCCTCACTCTCCTCTCTTTCCTCTCTTCTTCTTGCCTATCTATCCTTTCCTTCCTTTTCTGTGGTCGGGTCTTGTCTCTTCATCATTACACCTCCCCCCCTCACCACTTCCTCTCTCCTTCTCCAGTGAACACGGCTGAGGGAGAGACCAGACAACCAACCTCTCCAGATGTGGTGGACATCTCGGAGTCCGTGACGGAGATCACCTCCAACAGCTTCGTCATCTCCTGGGTCTCTGCCTCCGACACCATCTCTGGCTTCAGGGTGGAGTATGAGCTCACGGAGGACGGCTCCACACCCAGGACTCTCGGTAGGTGGTGCTTCCTAATGCTAAGTTGTTTTCAACAAACAACAACAACAATATACCTCAGCTGTGTCTGTTTGTAAATGTTAACTCGTACATTTAGTTAGCTTAAAGTTGAATACAGTATGACAATCTCTTATACAATATATTATATATATAATCTCTTGCCTCATAGTATGCCTCATGGACTGCATGTGACCTTAAAGTTAGACAGGCAAGTGTATGGTGAGGAACAGTCTGAGATGCATTGCCACTGAGTGAAAAAGTCATTAATAACGATATAACTGATATCGTTCCATCTGTAGACCTCCCCAACACACAGAACTCAGTGACCATCAACGACCTCCTGCCTGGTCGCCGTTACAACGTGCGTGTGCATGAGATCTCGCCCGGGGGTGAACCCACTCTCATCCTCACCACCACCCAGACCACCGGTGAGTCCACGCCCAGCCATATGACGTCGACATCTGGCAAACATCAAAACACATCGTTCCAGTCATGTTGCAGAACTCTTACTAGAAACCGGTGTTTTGAGCTAGGATGAATTATCCGAGAGATTTGTTGGAGAGCTTGTGCTGGCTATGTCTTCGGGGGGAGAGCTGCTGGATCATAGTGAACTGCTCAGATTATGAGGTTGCATTACTGACTGATGGCTCTCACACCTGTACAGCTCCTGATGCCCCAGCTGAGCACTCTATCAATGACGTTGGAGAGACGGCCATTGTCATCAGCTGGACCAAGCCCCAAGCTCCTATCACTGGTATGTAGCCTACAACTTTCGGCCCTTGCCGGATGCAGTTAGATAAACAGAAAGGGTCTTTGTTGTCTCAGTCTGTGCAGCTGTACACCGTCTCTTTGTATTCTTTGTTTGCACCTTAGACACTAATTGTTAATGAAACTGATGAGTGAGAAAAATAATTTAACTAGTAGTTTTATTGTTTTCACATTAAGGCTCTTAGAAAACATGTTTGGATGAGGGGAATGCAAAGCAAGTGTGAAAATAATTAATTATTCTGTGTTTTTGTTTGTGTGTGTGTGTTAAAGGTTACCGTGTGGTCTACAAACCATCCATTGAGGGATTCACACCATCCACTGAGCTCACCCTTCCCGACGACGCTACCAGAGTGACCCTGGGTGACCTTTTGCCCGGTGTGCTGTACAACATCAGCATCTATGCTGTCGAGGACGACATGGAGAGCGAGCCTGTGTTCGTTCAGGTGACCACTGCTGGAGAGCCCACTTCTGGTAAGCCACCATTTTCACAGACTTCTGCTACAAACTAGATATTCTGTAACAATGACTCATTCAATTCAATGGAGAGCGAGGTTTGTAGTTTATCTTACTTACTGAATTACATGCACATATTTACCTACTTATTTACCTACCCATACAAACTTATACACTCAATGAATTAGACTTATTTACTTTAACATTTTACTTATTAGAGGCACATTGCGGATGCTATAGCAGTGACTAAAAGACTTTGACCTTCTATTTTGGAAATGGTCTGGAAAGGCCATCAGCACGGTGGCCCTAAAGTGCAAAAACACTTACAAATTATGAAAACATCTACGTCAATTCCAACTTTAGGAAATGCTGCGAATGCATTAAACACAACCAAATATGCAAACGCACTGCAAATACAGAAACGCTGCAATATCACTGCATTCAGGAGCCACCGTACTTGGGGATTAGGGCTGCACTTGAAGTGTACACATTGTAACAAATTAGTGAATGAAGCCCAGTTCTGAATACTTTACTTGGAGGAACCTTTTGGATGGAAGGCGCCTAGCTTTCTCCCTGTAGCAGCTCAGCTCTGGAAAGGTTTATGTAAGAGCTCTGTGACATTATGAAAGTGCGGCTTGCAGTGGGAGATTTAGTGCGAGTCCAGGGCCAGGACATCCTTATAGGGACAGGTTGGAGAGTTGAGCTCTTACTTTCTACTGAATCCTGCCAGCTGGCTTCTTCTTGCTGTATCAATGTTTATATGAACTTCCTCTTTCTTTCTCTAATTCTTCCTCACCATTTGTCTATTACTTTTCCTCTTTGCTCTATGTTGACATGTTTTCTTTCTTTCTTTCATTTTCTGTCTATACTCTGCCTTATTCTCTTTCTTTCTTCCTTTCTTTCTTTCTTTCTTTTTTTCTCTCAATCACCAATATTCTCCTTTGCTGTTTCCTTTTCATTTATTTTGTATTTTCTTCTTATCCCTTATTTCTGTTAGCCTCACAACTGCTCTGTGGTGTTCTACACAGACATTTGCTTTCACCCATTATTCTCTCATCACTCATTACTACTTCCTGTCTACAGAGGAAGTGCAGGCTCCCACAGACCTCCAGTTTTTTGATGTGTCTGACATGAAGATCTCCATCACATGGACGGGTCCCCCGACCGAGGTGTCCGGATACCGCGTGGCCTTTACCCCTGTTAGCCCTGACGGCACTACCCAGAGGCCTCTGCAGTTGCCCGTTACCCACAATGCGTATGCCGAGATCACTCACCTGCAGCCCGGCACGATCTATCGCTTCTTCATCTACACCATCAATGGAGGAGTGGAGAGCCAGCCACTGGTTGGAGAGCAAGCCACAAGTGAGCAGTCAACACACACACACACACACACACACACACACACACACACACACACACACAGACTTAAAATATGTGTTTTCTAGCGGCTAGGCTGCTTGTTATTCTTCTGCATTTCTTGGCTAGGCTGAGTCTGAGTACACAGCAGCCGTGAGGTTTGTTGTACTTGATTTCGAGACCACAATTTCCTCCAATTCACTGGCTCAGTGAAGGAGAATGAGAGGAAATCGGCCTGTTCTGCCTGTTCTGTCTGGTCGCATTTGCGTTTGCGTCACACACACACACACACACACACACACACACACACACATTATAGCACTATATACTCTTCAGTGCCCTCCTCTAAGCCCCTTGACTGTCTGCCTGCCCCTCCAGAGCCTGATTCCCCCACCAGCCTGCGCTTCGACGACATCACCGAGAAGAGTGCCCTGCTCATCTGGTCCGCCCCACGTGCCACCGTCACGGGCTATCGGCTCTTCCTGACCATCGAGGGCTCCAGCCCCAAGCAGCAGCGCATCCCCAGCGACGTGACCCAGTACCGGCTGTCCAACCTGAAGCCCGACACCGACTACACGGTGCGCCTGCACTCAGAGCAGGGCAACACTCTCAGCGAGGGCGTGGAGAGCATCTTCAGCACCAGTGAGTAGCACCATTCAGATCTTACGACGTTTCAGACTATCTGAAATCTTGAATCATCTTCAGATTGTGTTCAAGCATTGCTTTCCCGTCTACCATATCAGTATTTCTCTTTTGAGATTACTCTTAGACTTTATTGCAATTTGGCTAAGACACCCCTTTTTTCTCTTTTTAGTCCATTTTCTCCTATACATTTCTTGTTTTTATCAATTATTCTATTCATACATAAAACATAAATAGAGTTGTAATATTTGTGTATGTCAGTGCACAACCCCCCCCCCCCCCACACACACACACACACACACACACTCTCTTTCTGCCATCTCCCTAAAACGTCCCTGTTTCTGTAGCCAGCCTGCCCGTCTCAGAGAATGTGTTATGGGGGTGCAATGTGTGGAAAGTGGAGACGCTTGTGGGTTCACACCCCTCTCTTTTTAGACTTCAGACACGACCACAAGTCCTCTCACCCCTCCCCTCTCCACACCTCTCTCTCTCTTCATTGGAATGAGAGATGGAGCCACTGCATAGATGTCATTTGTTCACTCATTTTCCTTTCATTTGTTTTTCATGCATCCCTCCATCATTCCTTTACTCCTCGCCTAACTCTACCTGCTCTCTCTATCTCTCTCACTCAGTATCAGTAATTCGGCAGTAAGATACTGATCTGAGACCTGTAGAATTAATGAGTCATGAAAAAATGTTTAGATTATCTCTGG